>NW_024081224.1:184527-273614 GCF_003009895.1 Hyaena hyaena | reverse complement strand
CCCCCCCCCCCCACGGTTGATTTCTCCTTCTCTTGTGGAAACACATTCTTCTCTTGGCTTCTGGACACCACATTCTTGGTTTTCCAGCTCTCTGGCCACTTCTTCTGTGTCACCTTTATAGGGTACTCTTCTCTTTGTGACCTTAAATTGTCTCTGCAGCTGATCTCATTTATTCTCATGATTTTATTTTATTATTTTTTAAATGTTTATTCAGTTTTGAGAGTGAGAGAAAGAGAATAAGCGGGGTGGGGCAGGGGGAGGCAGAGAGAGAGGGACACACAGAACCCAAAGCAGACTCCAGGCTCTGAGCTGTCAGCACAGAGCCCCAGGGAGGGCTTGAACTCACAGACCATGAGATCATGACCTGAGCTGAAGTTGGATGCTCAACAATCTGAGCCACTCACGTGCCCCATCATTTATTCCCATGATTTTAAATACCATCTATAAGCCAACAACCCCCAGTTTTGTGTCTTAGCTCACCCTTTTTCTCCTGATTTGTACATCTACCTTCTTTTTTTTTTTTTTTAAGCTTTATTTAAGTAATCTCTACACCCAATGTGGGGCTCAAACTCACAACCCCAAGATCATGAGTTTCATGCTCTTCTGACTGAGTCAGCCAGGCACCCCTACCTTCTTTTTTTAAAGTTTATTTTGAGAGAGAGAGAGAGCATGTGTACATGTTTGTGGGGGAGAGGCGGAGAGAGAGAATCCCAGGCAGGCTCCACACTGTCAGCATACAGCATATGCAGGTTTGATCTCACAAACCGTGAGATCATGACCTGAGGCGAGATCAAGAATCACATCTTAACCAACTGAGCCACCCAGGCGCTCCTCTATCTGCCTTCTTGAGGTCTCCACTTGGATGTCTCCTGGGTATGCATTTCAAACTTAAGTCTAAACTTCAATTCTTGACTTCTTTCTCTCCAGATCTCTTCCTTTTCCTGCTCATAACCGCACCATCCATCCAATTGCTCAAATTACCAAGTCATCCTACATTCCTCCTTCTCTCCCACTCTCAGTGCATTGGCAAGCCTTGTCACTTCTGCCTCCAAAGTACGGCTGAAATCGCTTCATTTTTTCCATTGCCCTTAGTTCATACATGTCCCAGCTCTTTCTGGATCATTGCAGTAACACCACCCCCCACCCGCCCCACTGCTGTTTCTCTGCATCTCCTTTCACCCATTCTTCACAAAGCAGCCAGATGTGCAATTCACTTGAGATGCAAACAGGACTATGTCACATCCCACTCAATAGCCTCGAAGCTGACACTCCTTACCCATAGCCTCCATAGTCCTGGGTGATCTGACCCCTGCTGACCTTGCCCATTTTCCCTTCCTTCACTTCCCCATCCCACTCTCAGATATTTCAGCCAACTCTCCTCCTTTTTGGTCCTCAAACACACCAAGCTTGATTCTACCGCAGAGTTCCTATAGGTTGTCCCCTGACATGGCCTGCTTTTCTCTGTTCTCATCAAACTGATGAGAATTCTGATCCTGTGAGCCTTAGCTGAAGTGCTGGTTCTTCAGGGAGGCTCAGACCCCTGTTCATACTCCCATTTGTGTTTATGGCTTTCTTTGTTTCCATATTTCTCGCTCTTTCTCTCTAGAGGCTCCATGAGGTCAGGAACCAGACCTCTCTTGCTCACCACTCTATCACCATCACCTAGGATGGTGCCTAGTACAGCCTAGGAGCTCTATAAATATTTGTTGGGTGGACGAATGGTGTCTGGAATTACGGGAAGGATGTTTTGAAGGAGATGCCTCCCTCAGAAGGAAGATCAAATGTGGGCCAGAGAGCAGTGGGTACTGTGGGAATGGGGAAAGCAGTGGGAACTGCTGGTCACATTCTAATTTCTGACCATTGCCTCCAATTATAGGTGAGGGTCTGGTTCCAAAACCGCAGGGTCAAGTACCAGAAACAGCAAAGGCTAAAGCTACCAGCTGTGTCTGCCATGGCTGCTGCCCAGGATGAGCCCTCCAGCAGCTCTGACACCAGCATCCAGCGAGAAGACACCAAATCAGGAGTGGACAGCTGAGGACTGGGACAGAGGCTCAACCCAAGCTGTCTGGGTTCTTCCTGGGGGTACCCACTCGAACTCCTGAGTCTTTTTCCTTCATCTGTATAATGGGTGCATTGACGACTTACTCCTCCCAGAGCTGACAGGATGTCTGTAAAGCTGTTAGAGGGTGCCAGGCCCAGTGCTAAGTGTTTAGCAACTCTTAAGGTTTATAGGTTCCCTTCACCTGGGGGTGTGGTGCTTGCACCAGCACTGGCCCCTCCAGGGATTAATCTTTTCCTGGTTTGGCTGTGGAGAAGGGGCTTCCTTGAATCAGTATTTGGGCCTAAAAGCCTCTTCCCCACCAGAGATGGTAGAGATGAAGCAAAGAGGAAGGAAAGGTAAGCCATTTAGCCTGCTTCAGAGTTTCCCAAAGTTTTCTTGTTTTGTCTGAACTGTTCCCACTTTCAGGAGCTCAGCCCCAGCTGTCTGCTGAGGCACAGACATGCGACCCTGACCCCATTTTTTTCCCCTCTAGCTACCCACCTTGACCCCTTTCCATCATTACATAGATAAATGTGGCTCTGCCTTTGCTAAGGCAGGCATTTTTTCACAAACTCTGCTGTATTTCCATGAGACAGTTATAATTTCTCTCTTTCAAGACCCTAACTCATGGTTCCCTTTCATTCCCAGGAATCTGCTCAGTTTCTAAGAAGCCTACTGATAGCCTACCCTTGTGAGGCCAGTCACCAGCAATTCCAGAGCTCATTTCTCTAGTGTTCTAAGCTCCTGGGCAGGCCTCTGTTGAGAGTATGGATTTAGAATCTCCAATGGCTTCTGGGTAGAGGGGAGCTGGTGAACTAGGCCTGCCCTGCCACCTGCTGGTGAGAGAAGGCACAGTCCCCACTGCTGTCTGCAGCTACCTGAGGGAGAAAGGAAGGGCAGAGAGCAGAGGTGAAAAACCTCACAGACCTCCAAGTGATGGTAGACCATCATCTCCTAGACACTAGGCCACAGGCTTGAGGCCAGGATCCAGCTTCAAGAACCCTTCTCTCTCTCTGTCTTCAGGGAAAACCTTCCTAATGCTGGACCCAAAGTCAACTCTGTTAATCAAAGGACACCAGCTGCATCTACCTCTTCCAGTACCTGCCCCTTCAATTGACTCACCTTTTAAAAATAGTTGAAAAGAAAAAAATCAACAGTTAATCTACTCAGCAGTTACTGGGCCCTACCCAATCCCCCAGTGTGACCACGAGACCATATCAGAAGCAGATGCGTCCTTTTTCAGGGAGCACAGAATCAATTGGAGGACAAGGAAACAAGGCATGGTTGTCAGGCTTGGCCGCGGGGACAGATGCTGTCAATCAGTGGTTTCAGCATTTTGGGGTCCTGAATGATAACAGGGCCTTCTGTTCCCAGGAAAATATGTATACATACACTCACTTCTGCATACCATTTTAGGGGTCCTCAAACCTGAGCTCTACCATCTACCCCCTTCTACCACCCCTAGGCTGCAAAGTCCCTTAAACCCCTGAAGGGTCTGAGAAAAGCACAAGTCCAGCTTGATCTGTCGTGGGGCTGTCTGTCCCGCTGACAGAAGGCCCAAGGAGAAGGGAATTCTTGCGCCCAATTTTGTAGATGGGGCGGAAGGGTAAGCTAGTCCTTCCTTTCATGTAGAAAGTCAGGGAGGGTAGAAGTCAGACGGCTGCTGTCCCGCCCCACGGCCAGTTCCAAAGAGCGCTTGACTCTAGACGGGACACTGGGTGGAGAGAGACAACAGGTACCAAAACACGAACTGGACACAGATACATCAAAACTATACACACATCCACAGACTATGATACACAGGTACGTACTAAGACACAGACGCAAAACAAAAAAGCGGACCCAGCTACATCCAGCCGTCGAACCAATCGACCTAAACACAGAGATTAAAGGGATCCTAATTCTGATTTGCCAGCGCTCAAACCCTAGCAGCCGCTGAGACACACACGCCAGGGGCGGGGCCAGGAAGGGGCGGGGCCTCCAGGGTCGGGGCGAGGTCAAAGGTCAGACGGCGGAGGCGCGCCCAAGATGGCGGCCTCCATGTGCGACGTGTTCTCCTTCTGCGTGGGCGTGTCGGGTCGGGCTCCTGTGGCCGTGGAAGTCCGATTCGTAAGCAGCGCTAAGGTGAGGCGAAGGCAGATCCGCCGGGAGCATCCACCGTGTTCGGCCTTGGAGGGAGCCCCGAGGGACCCAGGCCCGGAGCCTAGAAGCTCCTCAGCCGTTCCGACTCTGCGGCTCGGCCCCTCCTCGCGGCTCGCGGGCTCCCCTTCTTTCCCCGCGCGCAGGCTTCCGGGGCGGTCACGCGGTGAATCTGGGCACCGAAGTCTTTGTGCACGCCCCCTCCCTACGGGACCCAGTGCGCCAGCCGGCGTCCTGCCCCTGCTGCTCCAGGCGGGGCCGGGTGGGCGCCTGGCCTCTTGGGCCACACTGGGGTATCTTGCTGCTGGGCCGTGGGGGTGGTGGGCGGAGACCCGCTGAGCAGAGGGAACTGAGGTATAAAAAAGGGTGGGTCCTCGGGGAACTTTCTGAGTGAGATTTGGAAATGGGGTGTGGAGAGAGGCCAGGACCCTACACGAAAGGCCTTGGAATGCTGAGGAATTTGGTCTAGAGCTTGAAGCCCGTGGGAGCATTTGAAGCGTTGAAACAGGAAAGCAATAGGATTTTGGGGTTATGTTATCGTGTTATAAATATTAATTGTAGAAAAATACTGCAAATAGATGTAAGGAAATAGAAGATAAAAGTCACTCGTAATCCTATACTTGTGCGAATATGTGGATACTAAAATTACAGTTTTAGAAACCTCTGATGCAGCAGTAAATCAACATCAATAAATCTATTTCTGCTTATTTTTAAGAGCTGAGTAATAGCCTGTTTCAAGGGATTGCCACAGTTCAACCAACTACTTATTTATGTACTTTTGCGTTGTATTTTATTTTTAATCCCAGAGGGCAAAGATCTTGGAGCTCAGTTTCTGTACACACATCCTTTTCATCAGAGTATTTTCTTTACTAGTTAACTTTGCCGATTGATACGTGCAAAATGGTATCACTTGTCTTAGTTTACATTTCTTTGTTTACTGAGGTTGAATAATTTATCATGTGTACCGGCTGTGCCTATACCTGGTCCCTGCCCAAGATGTCAGCCTTCTAGTCATCTGCCTCCTGCTCTCTCCAACCCAACCTTCCATTGCCTTCTTTCCTCTCCAGATGTATCTGGAGTATTCCTTTCCTTCTGTGGTAAAGCAGTTCCCCTATATCCTTCCCCTCTTCAGCTGCTCACATTTCTGTCTCCACCTCTGTTCTTGATTGGCTCATAGTTTGATGGTGTCCCAGTTCCATCACTCCTTGCAGGCAGAGTTAGTGACCTTTCCCTTCACTAAGTCCCCATCTCTCAGTCCCTCTCTTCTTTATTTCTTCCTCTGACCTCATCCCTTCAGCCACTCTGCTTGCCCAGCTGTCCTGTCCCAGTTTTCTATCAAACCCCACCTCTGGAAGAATGAGCTGGCTGCCCTCTCCATGCCCACATGTGATCTGCTGCTGAGAAAATCACACACACACCCAGACATACTGACATTTACCCCAGGCTTTTCGCATCTATGTTCATCAAGTAAGACTGGTGTGTGAGGTTTTCTTCTTTGTGCTGTCTTCCTCAGGTTACTACATCACAGGTGTGCTTGTTTTTTTAGTAAAATGGAGAATCTTTCCATTTTTTCCTCTGTTACTGAATAGTTTTTAAACAGCATGAGAGTTACTAATTCTTTGATTTGAGAGATCTGACTCAAGAACCATATGGACTATGGGCCTCACATGGGGGTTGTTTTTGACTATTTTCTCCATTGCTTTTATGGATATTGGCAGGAATGATCTTTCAAAGATTTCCCGACTACTGTGCCAGGTTCTGATTCAGAACCAATCAGAACATGATAGTGTCTGACCAAAAATGATGGATATCAACCAAAATACCATCCTACTGCAGGTTAGCCACTTATCAACTCTGCTTCTTTCCCTGGGTTTCCTGCCTTTTGTATTTTTCTAGAAAATTATCCATTTAGTAAAGCTTTCAAAGTTTACTACATGGTATTAGAGTTTTGCACGTTTTTTTTCCCTAAAATTTATTTTTCAAATTGTAAATATCTTTGCAAGTTTATGCCCTTTCCACTCGGGTTCCGTTCTCTCCAAGCCTCTTGGTAATTAATATTAATGAGAGCAGCTTTCTTGAAACACGGTCTTATGTTTGGAGGATGAGTGGTTTCATAAAGGAACAGCTCTGATTCTGTTCCTTTTGTTTTGATAACCAAATATTGTCTGCATTTGATCCTCCAGAAAGAGAGAGAAAGACATTGATATTTAACCCAATATTGAGATTTGAGATTGTCAGCAATAATGTGGGTCCATGTTCATAGCCCTTTGTTCCATAAAATAGGACCCTGTTTTTATTTTGCTAGATTGGGTCCGGGGCTAAAGACATGGAGATGGGGTTCTAAGAAGACAACCAAGAGTGCATCAGCGGCTTTGGCCAGAGGTTTTGCTCCAGCTGCCCCATTCTGCCCAAGGCTGTCCTGGTCTACACATCCCTGCCTCTCTGACTTTGAGAGGTAGGTGCTGCTGTGTAGCCACAGTGCCGATGCTAGATGGAAACAGGGAGCTACATGAGAGCCCACATGACAGGACATTTCACTGCTGTGTCAGTCTTTTTTTAAATTTCTTTCTCTTCTTGTGACAGTTCAGTGCTGGCAGGATCCCACCCCTCTTCTCTAAATGAACAGTGGGAGCAAGTGCCCGGCAGAGCCAGGAACTGCCTGGGTTCTGAAGCTGTCTCCTGAGTTCCTTTGCACACCTGAGAAATGGTAGTTCAGCAGTTGCTGTCTCCTCCTTCATGCCGTGCCTGATGTTTATGGTGCTTTAGACCAGAGTTCCTCAGACTTTAATGCGCATATGAATCACCTGGACCTCTTGTTAAAATGCACATTCTAATGCAGCAGGTCTGGGGCGGGACCTGAGATTCTGCATTTCTAACAGGTGCCCAAATGATGCCCATGCTGCCCACTCATCACCTCACTTAGAGTAGTAAGGAGGTAAAGCTCCTAAGGTACATTCACCTGAGCTATGTCATGGCATCCTGGAAGCAGGTACCTGGGAGCTATCATTATGATGCTTTTCATATGTGAAGCTGATGCAAAGAAGTGAAGCAGTTGGGGTGCCTGGCTGGCTCAGTCTGTAGAGTGTGTGGCTCTTGGTCTCGGGGTCATGGGTTTGAGCTCCACGTTGGGTGTAGAGATTACTTAAATAAAGAAACTTTAAAAAAAAAAAAAAAAGAAGCAATTGGTTGCAAGGTTCACAGCAAGCAGGATGAGGGGTGGTGCTAGGATTCGCCCTGCCTTTCAGCATAACACAGAACTCCCCACCGACCAGGGAAATAGGGCACATTCTCCCCAAGACTAGGCCTCCCCCTCCTGTGGCATAGGAGTCCTCTGTGACCCTGAGCGGCGGTGTCACCACCAGAATCTTGGAGGGGCACATGGGTGACTCCGAGAAGACCGCCCTGTCATTGTCAGCTGCTGGTACAGGAGGCTCCAGCCTGCTGTGAGCCTTGGCCCTTCTCTGCCCATTCCAGAAATTCTCTTCTGGCTGACAAGGTGGCTCCCTCCCCATCCCAGGCCCCCTGCTCTGAGCAGGCTGAAAGCGGGGTGACCGAAAGTAGGTCAGAGCTGCATTTCCAGAGGAGGCAGTCATGGAGGGTGCTGACCATGCTCCATGAGGCCTCCCAAGGCAGAGGCCTCTCCTGAGAGGGAGGCATGTGGGGGGTGAGGCTGGGCACCCCTCTGGGAACCCTTAGAGCTGTGTCCTCTTTCTCTCCTTATGGCCATCCTGTTCCTTCTCTCCCTGTTAGGGAAAGGGCCTATTTGCCACACAGCTGATCCGGAAAGGGGAGACCATCTTTGTAGAACGGCCCCTGGTGGCTGCTCAGTTTCTCTGGAATGCACTTTATCGCTACCGAGGTGAGCACATCTCGTCTACTCCTCACGGCTGCTGGGCCAGCTGCCTTTGTGCATGGAAGAGAGCTGATGTCTCTGCGACACTCCCACTAGCTGATGTCTCTGCGGATTTAGGTGTTGGGAGAAGAGCTCGTTTCAGAGAACCGTGCCTGAGAATCATGCTTCTCTCTACTGTTAGGCCATTTGGGGTTGGGAGCGAGCGAGGGAAGGGGCTTTTCCAGCCTGCTCTGGGGGAGGACTGTCAGGCAGGCAGAACTCAGTCTGACCTGCAGTATAAGGGACTGGATGTCATGCTGAAGGCTCTGTGCCAAAGGGCAGCTCTCCACCAAGAGCAGGCCACTTGCCCCTTGGTCAGAACAGGCTGAGTTAGGGGTCAGCAGCAAGTTAGGATGCCCTTAGCTTTTCCAGCCACATGCTTTTTTCACACTTTCTTAGGCTAGAGACAGACATGAAAGGAGCGTCAGTTGGCTCCAGAGTGTGGGGAAAGCTCAGTCTGGGGGTTAGGAGGGGAGCCCCACAGACTGAGTCCTGATCTGCCTTGGAATGCATGTGAAATCATGCAGTCTTTCTGTTCTTGAACACAGCTGTTCATTCACTTCCCAAACATTTGTGGAGCGCCCACCAAGTGGCAGGCACTGTCTTTAGCCCTAGGGACACTTCTGTGGAAAAGACAAAACATGGCCCCTGCTCTAAAGACACTCACGTTGTCATACGGGCCTCTCTCCCTCAGCCTGTGACCACTGCCTTCGGGCACTGGAGAAGGCAGAGGAGAATGCCCAGAGGCTGACTGGGAAGCCGGGCCAGGTTCTGCCTCACCCTGAGCTGTGTGCCGTGCGCAAGGACCTCCACCAGCACTGTCCCCACTGCCAGGTGAGCATCCCTGGGGAGTGCAGCTGAAAGGGAGCTGGTGGGAGAAGCCTTAGCTGAAGTCTTCTTCAGACAGGAATGACAACACACCTGCTCGGGGCTCCTGAGAGCCATAATGTAGGGGAAGACATTCGAAAGGGTCCGTTACTATTTCAATTCTCCCTGTCCCAGTCCCACTGTTTAGAAAATAGGTCCGGTGGGAACTTGCCCTCTTCCCAGGTGCCTGGCAGGGGCTCTTCCCTCTTCCTGAGCGCTCTTTCCTTCCCATAGTTCAGCAAGCCGGGGTGCCCCTCTCACATGCCCCCAGGGCACTGTGCGCTTTCTCATCTCACGATGCCACTGAGCTACTGCTCAGGGGCTGTTCATAGAAGGATGCAGTTGGAGGGGGTGAGTACAAGTGAGGGATGTCTGTGCCTCCCTCCATGGCCATATCCTAGGGTGTTGACCTTCACCCACTGCACAGGTGATGTACTGCAGTGCAGAGTGTCGGCTGGCGGCTGCCGAGCAGTACCATCAGGTCCTGTGCCCCGGGCCCTCCCAGGACGATCCCCTGCATCCTCTCAATAAGCTACAGGAAGCATGGAGGTATGTAGCATTTCATCTCTTCTTCCCTTGATCCTCCTCCTTGACTGCCCGCCTGCTTGCAATCAGCAGATGCAGTTGTCTCCCTCACACTGCCATCCCCCAGATCTTTCCTCCATTCTTAGGGTTAAGCAGAAGTCCCATCGCCTAACCTCCTGCCTTCGATGTGAGTCGCCAGTCCCACTACTGTCAGCATTTTACACACTCCACGGAAGAGTCCCATTAAGCCCATAGGGCTGTAAAGTCCTGCCCTCATCCTTGCCAATGACCTCTCTCTTTGGTTATAAATGGAGTTAGTAGGAAGGATTCTCAGTAGTGATCAGACTGGGCTTCCATGAACACAGCTACTGGGGAGGGAATTTCTAGATCAAATCTTTTTCTTTCTCCACAGGAGTGTTCACTACCCCCCCGAGACTGCAAGCATCATGTTGATGGCCCGGATGGTGGCCACAGTGAAGCAGGTAAGCCCACCCAGACCTTCCATAGAAGCCCGTTCTGGTCTCGTTTGCTCCTTGGCCTCCGTCTCCTCCTCACCTCAAAACCCTGGCTTGGATGCAGAGTTCCCTCTGCGCTTCCCAAAGGAGAGCTGCTTGCTATGTAAACTCAGGAGCAGCTAACCTGAGTTAGGCAGGAGACTCATCTTTCCTATAGCCTTTGACCTAGGAGAGGACCTCCCATGCAGCAACAGTCCACACATTCAATTTACAGATGCCACTTTCTCAGGATTGCCTCTTATATAAAGTGAGAGAAGCGCCTCCAACCTGTTCTATTAGTATTGGAGCTCCACAGCCTCATTCTCCTGTTTTTCCAAGTGTTGTTGAACTGGCCAGCTTGGCCCAGCTGGGGAGGTGGTTGGATGTGGGCAGGAAGGAAGGTGGGAAGGAAGTCCCCAGGCCAAGGAAGGGTCTACCTAGAATCTCATGTGTGATGGTGTTTCTCTGATGGCAGAGGCTTTAGAATCACAGGCTACCCTTCCGCTTGGGTACAAGGGACAGCAAGGAGGTGGGTGTCCCCAAGTCCATGTGTACGTGTGAATATGGGCATATGTGAATGTGACCCTGAAGTATATCTTTTCCCTGCAGGCTAAGGATAAAGATCGTTGGATCAGGCTCTTCTCCCAGTTCTGTAATAAAACAGCCAACGAGGAAGAGGAAATTGTCCACAAACTCCTGGGGGACAAATTCAAGGTTAGTCTTCTCCCACAATCCCCTCACCCCAATAGCCTTGGATGTTGTGTGGCTACCTGAGGGGATCTCCACATTTGGACTTTTGCCAGCCAAAGAGCCTGGGGCCAGAAATCTACTCAGAGGACCTATATTTTTGCCACTATTTAACTTTGTGCCCTAACAGGGTCCAAAATGAGAAGTGGGGTGATGATAAAGTAAGGAGGGGTCAGGTGCCCTGACATGGTAAGACAGAATCTCATGATAGGATAGTGGTGGGCAAGTGGGTATAATGGAAAATGGAGGGTCAGGCCCACAGGGTCAGGGAGCAGCATGAAATGGGAGGATTTTAGCTGCCACTGCACTGAGTGCCCACTCCCACGCAAAGATTACACATTCTCACTGAGGACAGCAGGCTTCCATGCAGGAGCTGCCTGCAGGTGCAGGCAGGGTTTAAAGGGCAGCTGGGGTGGGCCTTCCTGCATTCATTCTGAGGAGAGGAGGGGGTAGTCAAGCTTGTCTGGAGGCCAGGTCAGGAAACCTGGAAAGTGTTGGCAAGGACAGACATCCCAAGCGAGGTTGCCTCAGCCCTCCTGGTACAAGGGCTGGAAAATAGGAATTTGGGGTTCGCCACCCTGGGTTGGAACAGGT
The DNA here is from genome assembly GCF_003009895.1 of Hyaena hyaena. NCBI lineage: Eukaryota > Metazoa > Chordata > Mammalia > Carnivora > Hyaenidae > Hyaena > Hyaena hyaena. Next base: position 262,315 of record NW_024081224.1, on the reverse strand, counting down.
CAACAGATTGCCAAGCTTCTTTGGAAAAAAGAACTGTGTGGCCTTCCTTTGCCTTCAGGGAAAGCTCATTCTATAGAATTGGCCCCTTTTCTTTCCCTTACCTGGTCTTCTGGGCCCTGGCTGGGTGCTAATGGGAAATCCCCAGGGATACAAGTCTCTCCCTGCTTCCCCTAAACCAGGGCCAGCTGGACCTTCTGCGGAGACTCTTCACAGAGGCCCTTTATGAGGAGGCGCTCAGCCAGGTGAGCGTGGGGAAGGTGGGACCAATGACCTCCCAGTCATTCCAGCTCTCCAGGAGCACCCGGGTCAGCATCTCCTACTCAAGAGAGTTAAACCGGGGCTGCCTTGGTCTGAAGTTGGGATGGGACTGACTCACAGAAGACTTTCTCAACAGAGAGCTGTTTCAGAAGGAAAAGCGAGTGACTGTAACCTGAGCACTCATTTTTCTTTCTCCCCACAGTGGTTCACACCAGATGGATTCCGGTCTCTCTTTGCTCTTGTTGGGACCAATGGCCAAGGAATTGGGACCAGGTTAGGAGAGAATGTTCCAATGCTATTGGACTTGTCCGTTAGGGCTTGGGCGGGAGATTGAAAGAGGAAGGTAGCCACACTTCCTTTCAAGATTAGGATGGGGAAGGGTTTGATTCTGTGGTAGGAGAGCTGGACTGGATGCAGTGATGGGAGTCAGAAAGACTGAGGTGGTAGAGTTTGCTCTTGGGAGCTTTGGTCTTTTGGGGAAGATGGGACCCCGCCCTGGAGAAAGAAATGGGCTTAACCTGTCTGGAGATGGAGAGCCCTGGGAGCTGGGCCTCCTTCTCTCCAACCATGGATGCCTGGGACCCCCAGCTCCCTGAGCCAGTGGGTCCATGCCTGTGACGCTCTGGAGCTGAAGCCTCAGGACCGAGAGCAGCTGGACGCCTTCATTGACCAGCTGTACAAGGACATCGAGGCAGGTTGGTGAGATGGAGCCTTGGTCTCACCCAACCTTGAATGCCCCCCTGGTCAGACACACAGTCTTCCCCTTAGGGAGTTCTGAGCTAATGGTTGGGGAAGGTAATCCCTTTGGGCCTATGGGAAGCTTCACATCTGTCCACAGGACACCTAAGATAAGACATGCCCCTGAGATCCATATAGAGTCTTGATGCTGGGGGTGGGGGGTGCTGGACAAGTAAGGTGATGTCATTTATAGAAAGACAAGGTTTGTGCCTCCTAGAAGTTTAGGTGAAACGGTAGTGACTGGGTGGCAAGACAGAGGAATCAGTGCCTATCCTTATAAGTCTAGTTTCCTTTTCCTGCCTATGAAATGGATAGAATAACATCTACATGTTACTGTCTTACAGCAACTGGAGAGTTTCTTAACTGTGAAGGATCTGGCCTCTTTGTGCTTCAGAGCTGCTGTGAGTCCCGGCATTGAGGAGGGACGGCCTCATGGCCACAGTACATCTTTCTCAGCCCCTTTTAGGCTGGTGGAGAGGAGTTTGGGAGCAGAATTAGGTCTGGGCTTCCTTGGGGATTCTCCTGAGACTTTTTGTTGCATCAGTTTTTCATTCATTCATCCATTCTTTGGATTGCTTGTGCCTTAATATGTTTATATTTAAAACCTTACAGTGGACCAGGCCCTGTGCTAAGGCAGAGCTCAGTTCCTTGCAAAGGGAAGCATTGGCTTTGCACAACCACTGCCCTCAGGCTCCTGGGAGGAGTTCAGGCTAGAAGGCTAATCTCATCAGCATCTATAGGGAAGAGCCGAGCCAGTCATACAACTCTTTTTTCCAGATCTCAGCCTCCCCTCCTCTGGTTTGCTCATTGTAAGCCCTCCTCCCAAGCTCTGGGGCACTCTACCCCTCCCAAACTAGGCTCACAGAGGGCCTGGCTCAGCTGTTATCAGACATCTAATTGCCAAGTTAAGTGTCTGCCATGGGGCCCCTTTCACAGCCCTGGCCTTCCCTTTGTGGGACACTAGGAACACAATGGAGACTCCAGTTGCCCAGTGCTGAGGACAGCAAGGGCAGTGATGGCAGGTGGGAGGGAGTGACAAGAGGGAGTGCATTTGTGCCTGTGCTCTGTAGGAAAGAGCACCAGACAGAGGGAGTCCGGAAACTTGGCTTCCAGGACCTATGGAGCCCTAGCAGGGATCCAAAAAAAAGGAAGGATGGGACCCACTGCTTTGCAAGTTGAAGCTGTTGTTTTTATTAGCCAACAGTCCTTATTTCTTGCCTCTTGTGACCCAGGTAACCACAGCTGTGTCCCCAATGCAGAGACCTCCTTCCCAGAAAACAATTTCCTTTTGCATGTCACAGCCTTGGAGGATATCAAGCCAGGAGAGGTGAGAGGGCTAGGAGCTGTGGGGGTGGGCCTTGCAAGTTCTCTCTAGTGATTGGGAGCAACAGTGGTTAGAGCCCCAAGTTCAGGCTGTTGGGCTGAATCCCCACATGACCCAGGGCAGGAGTCTTTTCACCCATGGTTATGCACAAACCCCATGGGACCCCCAGTTCTTAAAAAAATAAATAAACAGAGATTCTCAGAGCAGTGACTGAGACACAAGTGTATGTGCAGGTTCTTGTCCCCAGCCACCTTTTGATCTACAAATCCACAGCTTCTAAGAAAGCAAGAGATGGCCCACTGTAGCTCGGGCTATGGGTGCATGTGTGGGTTTGGGGTTTGGTATCCTGGCTGGTAGCATAGTGCACAGAGCCTGGTTGAATCTTCTTCCAGGGCAAGTAGCACCATGTCAAGATAACCTGACCCCAGCCACAGACCTTGGCCATTGACTACCCGTAGTCACGGCCTGAGGCTAACCACTGTCCCCTCTGTCTCTCAGACACAGACCTTGGTGGCCTTCTGAGGGCACAGGGAAATGAATGAGAGCCTAGTTCCTGGGAGATGGGGCAGCGGTTGGGGAGGCTCTAATCTCCTCTAAGAGGCAGCACAGACTGTCAGACTCCACCTCTTCTCTGCCCTCCAGGAAATCTGTATCAGCTACTTGGACTGCTGTCAGCGGGAGCGCAGCCGCCACAGCCGCCACAAGATCCTTAGGTGTGGCGGGTGGCCGGGCTCTGGGAGGCTCCATCCTGGGGCTGCCTGACTTCACCCTCACCACCACCCCCCACCCCCTGCAGGGAGAACTACCTGTTCGTCTGTTCCTGCCCCAAATGCCTGGCAGAGGCCGATGAACCCAATGTGACCTCGGAGGAAGAGGAGGAGGATGAAGAAGAGGAAGGAGAGCCAGACGATGCAGAGCTGGGGGATGAGATGACGGATGTGTGATGTCCCCTGCCTGGAAGGGGCCTGCCCCAGACCCTGCAGGAAAAGGGGGACTTCCCCCAGAGAGGAGGCTTGGAAGGAACTCCCCACTCCTGCTTCCCCCCTCCCTCCCATTCCAGCTCTGTTTCTGCCAGAGGGTAGGACGGAGGCTGGACCCTAGGCGTTCCACCCCGCCCCCCCACGAGATCTCCCGCCCTGGACACTGCTGCTGAGTGGCTCAGGTTCTGCGTGGTCACTGAGCCTCTCAGTGCTGCCCCCGCAAAACACACACACACACTGAGGTATCCACTCCCAGCGTGAGCAGCCACCACAGAGATCAGAAACTGTGTTTCTTCCACTTGGCCCCATGGCCATGCTTGCCTGTCCACCGGAGGCTTCACCCCTTTTTACCTGCTACAGAGCGGGTAGCAAAGTGGCAATCCGAGAACGGCCTGACTGCACTGAAGAAGAAAGGAGAGGGGGTGAGATGCCTTCACCTTCTTCCCCCCTCCCACCGTTGTGGCTGCTAAGGCAACTGCCTCCTGCTGGCACAGCTAGGAGAGGCAGGAAGGGGCCACTGGGCCTCCAGAGCACCTTCTCTAAGGCTGGGTGCCGGGGACACCGAACCAGGGGGATTCCTCCCTTTCCCCACCCCCACTGTTTGGACATCAGGGGAGTGGACAGCAACCCCTTCCGCAGATTCCCGAATCTCTGTACCTGTGCCTTGCCTCTCAGGCCCTGGCATGGTAGCTGGCCATTTGGGGTGTGTAAGAGGCTCTGCCTCCCTCAGGTGGGCCATGTGGGGGATCATCACCCCTTCTTCACTCCTGTCCCACTGAGGACTCCAGCAGCATGGCTAAGACTGAGGGATGACAGGCCTGTGTTCCTTAATTGCAGATGCTCAAGAGGCTTCCCTGGGATCAGTTTAACATGGGTCAGTGAGGAGCTCTCCAAGCCTCAGTCTCCATCGTTAGGGTCTCCACAGAGGAACACTGGAGTCTTCCAGAAACCTAGAGGAGCTGGGCTAGATATGCTGAAATCAGCCCTGACTGTGTCACCCTCCCCTCCACCCTCCGATTAGTACTGCCCTCACTCTTGGGTTGGATGCTATGGGAATTATAGCCCATCACTTGCGATTTCTTTGCGTACTTTCCTGGGGGGGGGGGGGCTGCCACACCCGCTGCTGAGGGATCTCTGGGAGGGCAGGCGCCCACCCCATAGGCTCTATCCTAGGTCATGAGCCAGGTAGGCCCACCTGTCTGGCTTATAGGGTTCTTCACGGCAGCCAGCACCCCCTCCAACCCCTGCCTGCCCACTGTTCTCAATAAAGTGTGAGCGGTGACAGGTTTCTGCAGGAGTGCTTTGTGGAGAACGACTTGACAAGCTGCCTGGGGCATGCAGCAGTCACATAGGTGGTGCGTAGGCACATAGTTTGAGACGAGGTGATGGCAGGAGATGGCAGCTGCAGCTCCCCAGCGGGCTCCTTCCTGGTCACATCTACACTCTGCTGTGCAAAGGTTTCTAAATGCCAAGAGCAAGGGTTCTCTGAGGACCAGCGTGGATCCCAGGACAGGCTATCAGAGGAGTCTTCTCAGGGAACTGAACTACAGCTTCCTGAATCCTTGAGCAGGAGGTAGATGGTGCTGGGATCCAAAATTAGCAGCCTAAGCACTGGTTCTAAAGGACCTTGGGCAAGTCATTTGTCCTCTGTGGGCCTGTTTCCTCCCTTCAAAACAGGGGCATAGGACCCGATGAGGGTATGAAGACCCCTCCCACCCGTGTGCTCTTACTCTAGGACACAGTTGCAACCCTGATGAGAGGCTTTATTGCTAAAAAGTCAGTGAGGGTTTATTAGTTCCTCAGACACCAGCTCCTTAAACTGCTCCAGCAACTGCTGTAAAGTACACTGAAGAGACCCTGGGAAGGGGAGGCTGGAGCCAGGTGGGATGTGACAGGTCACAGATGGCTCTCAGGCCACCTGCCTTTAGCTCCTTTGTTCAGATTCTAGTCAAGAAGCTCCGGGGCCTGGCTCTTGTCTATCCCATAGCCTGAGACGTTTGGGGGCCCCGAGGAAGGGAAGGCAGTGGCGGGGCTTTTCTTAGCATGGCCAGGGCCAAAGCTTTTTTCCTCTATCCGGCTCTACCTGTCCTCAGATGCCATCCCCAAATCCCAAACAGCAGAATTCCTGGACTTCCCCTTCCTAGCCCAGAGTTGTTTATGGCTGGTGTGTGGGACCATTTCTTCTACCAGAAGGTCCAGGGCGGTTGCAGCAGCTCAAAGGTGGGGATGCTGGTGACATTGACTGGGATGGAAATGATGGCCCATGGCAGCCCATGCTGTTCCAGGGAACGGCGGATCATGTAGCTGGGAGGGCATGAAGAAAGGTGGCGATGGTCACTTTCTCAGCATCCCATCATGCCCCACTGTCCCCATCACTCTGGGAGTTCCAGAGCCCAAGGACTTGGCCCTTCAACTGGGGCCCTCCAACTTTTTTGGCCCTCCAAAAGAGGCTTGTGGGAAGGGATTGGTGATTGCCCTTGACCTCCCCAAGTCATGGCACCCAGCCTGGTGCTGACACAGCCAGAGACAAGGAGCCCTCACCCATCTCGGCCGAGCAGGAAGAGGGCAGGGATGTCAGCTGTGCGCTGGGTACTGTCCTGGATCATCTCCACGTAGAAGCTGTCATTGTCAACTGCGTTGTCAGAGATGATCACTGCCCGCCCGCCGTGCTCCTGCACCACCCGGGTCTTGGAGAGGAAGGAGCAGCCCCTGGAAGAGGCGGTAATGAGACCAAAGGAAAGGCAGGGTCCTAGCTACCTCTCCTCCAGACACACCGGAAGGATGAGAAAAGGACCGTGGAGAATTTTTTGCTGAGGGCTCATAAGTAAGTGGCCAAAAGGCATGGGTAGTCTTAAGACATTTCTTAAAGACCGTTAAAAACACGAATTATTTAAGAACCGCTATTTCAAATCACCACCCCCAACACTGATCTCAGAATCTAAGCTACACCTGCTATCCTCTTCTGCCTGTGTCTGTCCACTCCTTACCCTCTCTCCACCAGAGCGATCTGGTCCTGGATGAAGAAACCGTTGCTGAGTTCTCCACAGGCCTCTGAAGGTTCCGCAGGGACAAGGTGAATCTGCTCATACCTTGTGTGCTGAAAGACATTTAGACAGGTCAGAGTGTGAGGAGGCACGGCTGTGTTAGGACCAGGCTGACCACCCCATTCTATTGGTTCCTCACAAAGTGTGAAGGAAACGTGGAGTGGTTTCTGTGTGCTGGGCGCTGGAGTGTTTTTACTAAAGTCTCACCAAGGCTTACCTAGTCGTCTACTCCATGGTGCCTTTCCATGAGAGATAAGGGGGAGTTCGTAGGGATCCAGAAAGGGGATGTAATTTGCCTTAAGCCACATAGTGCAGAGACAGCTAGCAGAGCCCTTGGTTTTTCACTATTTCATGTCCCCCAGGAAGACAGCTTCTCCCTGTCTGGTGCCCAAGTCCGTCACAGCCAGGGTAGTAGCTAGCTGGAAGCCCTGCCCTCCTGCCCAGCAGCCCTTGGAGGGCAGGCCTGGATTGTGCCCTTCCCTGTCCTGGTGCTCAGGTGTTGGTTGAAGGGATTAGACAGTCACCTTGACTTTGTGGGGTGGAGACAGGATCAGAGACAAAAGGATCTCCCTGAACTTACAAAAATACCACCAAAGTCCTTGGCAGGTGTGGCCGTGAAGATGTACCGAATGTCTCCGGGACTCAGCACTTGGAAGTACAAATAATCATGGATGCGTAAGCCTGAAAGATAGAATACAGGTAAGACACTTCCAGGGAAGAAGCTGGTTCGAGTTCAGGTCACGGACCCCTTGTGTACAATGGGGCTGGCTATAGTCTGGGCTCAGGGACCCAGCTTCAGCCAAGTAAGTCCTCCAGGGGAGTGCGCTAGATGGCCCCTGCCCTGAGGAGGATAGAGCTGATGCAGAGTTAGTAACCCCAGAGATAATAGCTGCTGCTGCTGCTGCTGCACTGATGAGCCAGGAAGAGTGAGAGCTCTTGTGTTCTCTCTGAGGATTAATCCCTCTTTGCTCTGAAGTGGACCTGAGAGTTTCAAGGTGGAGATGTGGTAGCCAGGGTATAATACAATTCTCATTAAAACTTAAAAGTTGACTCTGGTTCCATTGCCATCCTCTTAGTACAGCCACTGGCATTTCTTGTCCTGACTGGTCCAGCTTCTTAATTGGTCTATCTGCCTCCTTTCTTGCTCTCTACTGTCTATTCCCCAAACAACAGTCAGGGGTCTTCTTAAAATATCTTCAAGCAGGGGCACCTGGGTGGCTCAGTCGGTTAAGTGTCCAACTTCGGCTCAGGTCACGATCTCACGGTTTGTGGGTTCGAGCCCCGCATGGGACTCTGTGCTGACAGCTAGCTCAGGGCCTGGAGCCTTTCTTTGGACTCTGTATTTCCCTCTCTCTCTGACCCTCCCCTGCTCATGCTGTCTCTCTCAAAAATAAATAATCATTAAAAAGATTTTTAAGTATCTTCAAGCAAATATGATCAAGTAAGTCACCACTCTTATGGCTTCAGTACCCTTCAACAACTACCCTTTGCACGAAAAATAAAAGCTAAACGCTTAAATGTGGCCTGCAGGGTCCTGTTCCATATGCCCTTGGCTACTACTACAACCTTATCTACTCTTTTCTGGCCTCCTTTCAATTTTTTCACCTCTGAGTCTTACAACTGTTCTATCTGGGAAGCTTCCTACCCTTACCCCCACCCCAACTCTACCTCTTCACCTGATAGACTTCTACTCTTTGGTTAGGTCATAGCTTAAATGTCACTTTCTAGAGAAATCTTCTGCCCTATCACCGCCCTTTCCCTAAGCCCATTCGAAATGTACTTTTTCTCCACTGACACTTTCAACAAAATTTGTACTTATAAACTATTCATAATTGTTTAATGTCTGTCTCTTCCACTACAGCAAGAACCAGTTTTGTAGCTTAGTTCAATGCTATATCCACATTATGTAACAGTGGCTAGGATATGTGGGTGCTCAATAAAGGTTGTTGAAGGAGTGAACAACTATTTTCAGCTCCGTTGCACTGAGGGAGAGAATTTTCAGAACAACCAGATTTTTCTGGGGTGTGGGATCATCTCTTCAGCACCAAAGTTTAACATTTTACCCGGACTTGAATCCTTGGTTTCCTTAGCCCAGAGAGTTGGAGGAATGTGAAAGTATGGAAGCTGCTGCTACAGGTCGAATAGTCAGTCAACAAACCAGGAAGCCACTACTGTGTGTCAGGGGGTTAGGACTGATTGTGGTTTTAGCTGTCCTCTACTGCCCAAATCACAGCGACCAGATAGGCATTGGGCTTTACAGCCTTTCATCCTGAGAGTGGGGACATCCCATCAGATATAGTTATACTTCCAAGGAGCCTTCTTTAACACTAAACCTCTCTGCCTTCCCACACACATCTTTGCCTGGCCTTTGCATCCGCTAATGTGTGTAAATCGAGGGTGGTATACATATGTGCCCACGTATGTGTATGGGTGTATACGTTTATATGCTCCTTTAGGTGCAAACAGGTTGTGTGTGTACGTGTGTGTGTGTATGTGGGGGCCCACGTGTAAGAATGTGTGCTCCTATATATGTATGTGAGTGCTGGCTTACGACCTCCAGCTTGTAATCTCTCTAGCTGTCCCTTGTTCCTTCTCCTGTTCGCCCCTTCAGCCATCTGGGCCGGCGCTACTGGAGGCGTGGAGAGGAGTCTTGCTTCGACGTGAGGAGCCGAGGACTCAGGGCCCAGCCTCATGCAGCACCCTGCTCACGTCCCTGGGGGGCCAGTACTCACCCACTCCAGTCTCCCGTCCCCAGACCTGCCCTGCTTCGAACACGCGGGGTCCCAAGGTGACCCGTGACTCCCGGCCCGAGACACAAGCGAGCTAGACGGTCACCCCCGCCCCGCAGCCCCGCCCGTTGCCGCTCACCGTGGGCCGCGACGCACGCGGGGAGCCAGAGCACGAGACAACACCAGCCCGCGGCGCCGGGGACCATCTCCAGGGCCCGGCCCGGCGCCGCGCTTCCTCCAGCCGCCCCACCGCGCTAGCTCGCTGGACTTTAGCCTGACAGCTGCTCCGGCCTCCCGCCCCCAGGCCCGCTCTTGCCTCTGGTTGGCGGACGGAAACGAGGCCGGCGGCTGATTGGCTCTGATGCCTGTTCCTGTAGCTACACTTTCCGCCTCTGCGCCTTAGCCCACTTCCTATTGGTCAAGAGAAGTGGGGCCTAGGACTGATTGGTCTAAACTCTTAACAGCAACTGCCACCCCTCCCAACCCGCGCCCCAGCATTTCTTAGTTTGGATTAGACTCCAGGATTGCGCCGGCTGGTGGGCGGGCCGAGGAGGAAAGTGCCTTGGAGGTGGGCACCCCGCTGGACTCGCTTCAGCAGAGGAGAGTCGTGGCCGTCAGCTTTTGCGGTCTTGGCTGGATCTTCCCTGCGGCCGCCTCGCAAGATGACGATTTGCTTCCCCCAGCTGTGCTTTTCTCATCCTCCTCTTTGGGAAGGCAGCGCCCTTCGTCTAGCGCCTAGGCGGCCTCCCGCGACCTCCCCTCCGCTGGTCCTCTGACAAGTTACACCAGCCCTTGCGCGCTGGAGTCGCGGCTTGATGAAGGTTCTGGTCAGTGCAGAGCCAGAAAACGGGCTTTGGGGCCAGGTGCCGGGTGCCCACGCCTGATTCTCTACCATTTAGTGTACAACCGTGACCTTGGACACCTTTCATAACTTCTCAGCTTCAGTTCCTTCATCTACAAAATAGGCATGACAGTACCAACGCGATAGGACTGGAAGGGTTTATGAGATCTCTCACCAGGTGCTTATTTACCATAAGCCTGACCCATAGCGTTCAATAAATGTTCTTATTGTGTTCTTTGGTCTGGCGTTCGGGGGGGCGGGGCATGGAATGAGGGTTAGTGGGTAAAGCGAGCCGAGCAAGGATTCTGTATGCTCAAAAATTAAAGCGTAACCACAAGCCAGCGACCCTTAGGTAACCAATACCTCTCCCGAGGAGGCCCAGCCTCTGGCCTTTCTAGCCGTGTTGACTCTGTGGTAGCAAACCATAGAGTAGCGGAAGTGGCCCGTCCCCTTCCTCTCTCGAGCCAACGGCTTGGCGAAGCTTCTGGGGACTTCTCTGGCGCGGGGAATTGTGGGGTTGTTGGGCGGCCCCGACGCGGAGAAGAGAGGAGTAGCGGTCTACTGAATAAGCTTCCAAAATGATGGTGAGTGGCTTTTCGCCTATCTGTCGCCATCCGCTGCCATCCGGCCCATGGGTAGCACCGCCCGGCCGGGATCTGTTCCACAGATTCCTCCGCTGCCTCCTGACTGTGCCTTTGCCCCGACCCCCTGTCTATGGGCGACCCCGGCCCGCCGCGGCCTGTCTCGATCGGAGCATGGACCCAGGGCGAGGACTTTGTGGGGCCGGAGGGAAGGCGCTGGTGTGGCCGCCTGGGGACTACAAGTCCCAAGCTGCTTTGGGGCCGCAAGCCGACTAAGGGTCCCCAGTTTTTGGAGCCCCCCCCCCACAGTTGTAACCTACATTGAACGAGTCCCGACTTGAGCGTGCATATGCGGTCGGCGGGCCGACTTGGAAACACTGGTTGCCTGGGGGAAACATGGCATGCAAAAACGTGTGCTTCCTGGAACCGGCAGAGGCAGCGTGGGGACCTTGTGTTGGGCTGAGCCGAAGGGCTCAACTAGGGTTGTTTGCCGGTCCGCCTGCTGCCGCGTTCAAGTAGGAACAGACTTGGTTTGCACTTTAACACTCGTTCATTGCTTAAGTAAACGCGTTATTCAGTGCCTGCTGAATGTACCGTACCCAGCTCCTCAGCCGGGAGAATGGGCAGGGCAGATGGGGACAACGGCAAAGGTGGAAGGACCCGGGCTCCGACTCCAACCCTGTCTTGCCCTTCGGGATTTGGCATCAGACCAGGCTTTTCTAGCTGACCACCTAACCCCGGGGTTCGTTTTCTTGAATTGGGGGTGTTGATGAATCCTGCAGGCCTCCCCACACCCCGGTTCCGCATCATCTCTGTGTCATCTCAGAGCTGTAGATAACTTCCATGGATCCCCAGCCTCCCGCTCTCTCTTGAGTTGTTATTGAACAGGGCCTGCGTTGAAGGAGGCGTGGGAGGCAAAAACCGACTGAGATAACTGCTCAGTGCCCTATAGTGCACTTGGCAGTTGACTCATTTGGTCTCTCATTCAGAGGAAGTTCTCTGTTCTTTTCTGGCTTGCTGCTGCTTCCTGCCCTGGTAGATGTCAAGCTGACACATGTGAGGTGTTCTGTTACTGAATGCCCTATGAATCCAATTGTACTCATGATAGAAGGAACCTAGGAGTTATCCGTACTTTCTCCCCTTTAGATCTACAGCACTGCCCTTTTTCAGTCCCTCTAAAGCATTACCTATTCTTGAGGTTGCCTCCCTCTTCTGTGCAGAGTCAGCAGAGCCCTGAGAGTAAGGGCTCTGGAGCCACACTGAATGCCTCTGAATGTAACTGAGCTGGGCCACCTACTAGGTGTGTGACTTTGAGCATGTTATTAAATTTCTGGCCTTCAGTGTGTTAGAGGGGATTCATTGAGCTAATACATATGAAGTGCCCAGCATGAGGTAAGCACTCAGCAAACTTTAGCTGTTCTGCTAGGTGGTGGTTGGTTTCCTTTCCTCCCTGTAATCTTTCCTGCTGACAAGGCTACCATAAGAGTTTGGGTTGGCATTGAAAGAACTGAGGATCAGAACCAAGGTTCTTCTGTCTGATGATAAAACCCTTCACTGGGCAATGTCCGCCACACTTGGGTTTTTCCTGAACTGACCCCTTTTTCTTGCTGTATTAGCTGTTTATATCTCTCCTTTTGGAATGTGAGACTTCTGTAGGGTCTAGTGTAGGGAACATGGAGAATGTGGGCAGCTGCTACCCAGCCCTACTGGCTTTATATTTAAGAACACTCTGTGGATTTAGTATCACCACACTGCCGGTGCTTTTCCAGAAATTAGAAGCTGGTGCTGTCTTAATTCATGATTTGTATGAAACACGTGCAAGTGTATGTAAAGTTGAATTTTCAGCACCATAAGCTGCTGTATATTGCTTTATATGTGGCCAAATCGAGACACTCCACAAATAGAGATTCCTATAGTCCTTACCTGTGGGAAGCTCATGCTTTAAGATGGATGGGGATCTAAAAATTATGCACAAGAGGAAGGAAAAACGGAATTATGGGATCCTCTGTTCAGGGTGCCCCTATTGGCTGCTGTTGAGAAAAGAGAAGAATTGGGGCTTTGGTGAATCACTGACCTGTTGATAAGAAACTGTTTTGTTTTTAAAAATGTCTCTCTGCATGTGTGTGTATGTGTGTGGTTTAAAAAAAATTCTTTTTTTTAATTACGTAAACTCTACAGCCAACGTGGCGCTCAAACTCATGACCTTGAGATCAAGAGTCACATGCTCTGCCAACCGAGCCAGCCAGGTGCCCCAAGAAAGTGGTTTTGATAGAAAGTGCCAGGGTAGCTCTTGTAAATAGGGGTACAGTTTGGAGGGAGGGGTGAGAAAAAAAATCTTCACACACATTGATGTTAGCCTGTTGGAGAAATGAAAATTTGTTGAAGGCAATAGGATGAGCTTGAGACACAAGCTAGTTTTTAATTACAAATGTAAGACTGGGGCAAGGATAGACCAAAGAAGCTTGGGGGCTGCCATGAGGAATAATTTAGCAGGACTAGGAGAAAGTGGGGCATTTGGAGGGGACACGTTTTTCCTTACAAAAGGTGGAAGAGGCTTGAAAGAAGGCTGGGAATATAAATGTATCTCTTGCCGCCAGACCTGGGACACTGGTGGAAGGGAAGGAATTTTCCCTTCAGCTGGTACCTGACACCAGATTTAGGGGGTTATCTGACAGGCATTCTTACTAGAACTGCTTTTTTTTTTTTTTAAGTTTAGTATTTTGAGAGAGAGCACGTACAAGCAGGGGTGGGGCAGAGAGAATCCCAAGCAGGTAGGCCCTGTGTTGTCAACATGGAGTCTGATGTGGGACTTGACCTCAAACCGTGAGATCATGACCTGAGTGAGACAAAGTCTAGAGTTGTGTACTTAACCGACCAAGCCACCTAGGCGTACTGTCACCGGCATTCTTTAAAAAAAAAAAAAAAGTGTTCATTAGAAAAAATTTGAAACAAAATAAAATATAATACAAAGCATCAGAACCATGTTTATTTCTACTCTCTTTTACATTAGCATTTGTCGTGCATCTTTCCAGCCCCTTTTTATGCTTTTACATATTATATTTTGCCTCTTATTTTCTCTCTCTATATGTTTTATGTAGATAAAATGTAAATAAGAGTGTGCCGTTCGTGGGGGCACCTTGAGTGGCTCAGTTGGTTAAATGTCCTGTTCTTGGTTTTGGCTCAGATCATGATCTCTCTGTGAGATGGATCCCCGCATTAGTGCAGGGCTTTGTTAGCGCTGAGCCCTTTTGGGATTCTCTCTCTCCCTCTCTCTGACCCTCCCCCACTCAGGCATGTGCGCTTGCGCTCTCTCTTCTCTCTCAAAATAAATAAACATTAAAGAAGAAAATGCCATTCCATGGGGCGCCTGGGTGGCTTAGTCGGTTAAGCGTCCGACTTTCGCTTAGGTCATGATCTCGCGGTTCGTGGGTTCGAGCCCCGCGTTGGGCTCTGTGCTGACTGCCAGCTCAGAGCCTGGAGCCTGTTTAGTCTATGACCTCCCTCTCTCTCCGACCCTCCCCTGCTCATGCTGTCTCTCTCTCTCTCCTAGAAATAAATAAAAACATAAAAAAAAAAAAATTAAAAAAAAAAGAAAATGCCATTCCTCTGCTAAAAGCTTTTCCAGGCCTTCCTTTTGTAGGAATAAAATCTACACTCCTTACCGTGATCTACAATTGAGTATGTGATCTGGTTCTCGCCTCCCTCTTCAGCCCTGTTCCAGTCTCTCCTATCCCTACCCTCCTGCTGCACTGGCCAGAGGAGTTGAGCTTTTTCAGGAATTGCCCAGCGAATATGGGGTCAGCCTCATCAGTCACTTGACTTCCTGGTGTGTGAATCCCTGACTCCTTATTGTTGAGTTGAGACAACCTTGTGTTTTCCTTTCCTGCTCAAATACCTGGAAGTACCCGCAGGGGTGGGCATGGGCAGTGGCTTTCAAATTCCGTATTGCAATCTGTGGTAAGAAATAAATTTTAAGTCACAGCCTAATAGTACACCCATAGCATAACAAGTTTTAAAACAATTTTTACCTTTACTGTATTGTTTCACACATACAAAATTAGTCACAAACACAGGGAAGACTGAGTCTGGTTTATGAGCTCATCTCTGAAGGCACGGGTTTTGATACAAACTCTAGTTTGCTAAGCTGAGGAATTACTGTCAGTGCTAATGGCCATCGTAACAAAGGCATCTAAGCAGGCCTTGTCTTCCCAGAGTTTCTAAAGCAGGTCTGCCAATTACGCCTCTGTAGGGATGGTGGCTGTTCCTGAGGCTAGCATGCAAAATAGAGAAACTTCGGAGGGACATTTGATTGGAGCTGGGTCACAAGGAAGCTCTGTGGAACCAGCATGAGAATGGAAACAGTGCTGTATGAATTAGACTTCTCGTTTTGTGAGGCGGGCAGACATGCTGCTTCCCTTCTCTCCAGCTGAGCATTGTTGGTAAAGCTGCCTGCCTGGGCACCTCCAGGACACCACCTGAAGCTGCAGGCGCCTGTGCTTTGCATCAGTGCCCCATCAGCTTCTTTCTGATTAAGCTGTAATGCAGATAAGTGGTTGTTTTGCCAGAGGGTGAACACTGGGCTTCTTCCTCCTGTGCTGTGACCTAATTCTTCAACATAGGGAATAGTGTCAGATGTTGAAAAAGCTATGCTTGTTCAGCTGAGTGCCGGGGAACACAGGATTTGATTTTGTTCTTTTAGACTAAATCATGCTACTCATCACCATTTTCTAGCACACCTGTGGGGTATGCTATAGATGTGGCAGTATCTCTGGATGTAGAGGCTGATGGACAGCCTCTGTGTGATGGACAGTGGGAATATGGGTGGTTTATAAAAATTTCTTTAATGTTTATTTATTTTTGAGAGAGGGAGAAAGAGTGTGAGTGGGGGAAGGACAGAGAGAGAGGGAGACACAGAATCTGAAGCAAGCCCCAGGCTCTGAGCTGTCAGC
Source organism: Hyaena hyaena (assembly GCF_003009895.1). Lineage (NCBI taxonomy): Eukaryota > Metazoa > Chordata > Mammalia > Carnivora > Hyaenidae > Hyaena > Hyaena hyaena. Next base: position 246,871 of record NW_024081224.1, on the reverse strand, counting down.
ACAGAGCCCGACGTGGGGCTCGAACTCACAGACTATGAGATCGTGACCTGAGCAAAGGTGGACACAACTGACTGAGCCACCCAGGCACCCCTGGAATATGGTTTTTAAAGGCCTTCAGAGGGGTGCCTGGGTGGCTCAGTTAGTTGAGCATCCAATCTCGATTTTGGCTCAGGTCATGGGCTCAGGGTTGTACGTTCAAACCCTGAGTCAGGCTCTGCGCTGGGTATGGAGCCTGCTCTCGTACTTGTGCTCCCACATGCTCTCTCTCTCTCTAAAATAAAAAAAATAAATAAAAAGAAGGCCTCCAGGTATTTCTTTTATGAGAGATGGGACCATTTTTCCTTTCTCTTCCCTCCTTGAATTTCATTATAATAGATGATTATTAAAAGCAGTCAATTGCTCTTTCATCTGTAGCCCACACCAGTTATCCTGTTGAAAGAGGGGACCGACAGCTCCCAAGGCATCCCCCAGCTTGTAAGTAACATCAGTGCCTGCCAGGTGATTGCGGAGGCTGTAAGAACTACCCTGGGCCCTCGTGGCATGGACAAGCTGATCGTAGATGGCCGAGGTAAGTCTGCAGGGTTCCTCAGGCCACGGTGCAGAAGAGGAGACTCCTGGGGAGTGCTGGGGCTAGCAGAGTTAGTATAAGAAATTCAACTGCTTTAAAGGTCTCTGAGGGGTTGCTCACTTGGAGACCGTTCCATTTCATACATTGTCCTGAATGCTGAACCCTATGGCGGCAGTACATGGAAGAAGTGGGCTCAGGAGCCTGTTGCCTCGTAGAGAGATGCTGCCTGGAAACATGAAGGAGAACTGAGTTACCTTTGGTCATTCCCATTGTATCATGTTACCAAGACAGAGAATTCCCCCTCGTGTTTTAGTGTATTAACTGACAGTGAGACAAGAGTAGGTATCAGCTTTGTTAATACCCAGATGGTTTCTCATTCTCATTTAGTATTTTCCACATCCGGTTCGAGGTGTGCTAAGTGCTGATCAGAGAAAACCAGGAGCTTAATGGTCTTTGAAAACTTGTGATTTTTAGAAAGTGACCCTTTGTGCACAGAGCTAAATCTATAAAAAGATCAGTTCATTTATGCCATAATCTCCTCTGCCCCATCCCAATAAAGTATACATGGGCTCCAAGTCCAACTGGAGAAAAGGTCTTTAAATTTTTCCTTTGTGTTTGTTCCTTTTAAGGCAAAGCAACGATTTCTAATGATGGGGCCACAATTCTGAAACTCCTTGATGTTGTCCATCCTGCAGCAAAGACGTTGGTGGACATTGCCAAATCCCAAGATGCTGAGGTGGGAAAATCAGGCATTTGTGTTTGAATGAAGGTTGAGACACACGCCTGCTTGCTCCTTTGCTATTCTGTCTTCAACATTTTTTGATTTTATATCTAAAATTATGATTTCATAAGTAGTACATGCTTGTAAAGTATTTAGATGGAATTCATAATCTTTTAAAATTCATGCTTTTCCACTACATGTGGAAGCTGAGATCTTAGGACCAGGCTCATATACAGTGATTCCTTTTAGTTACCTGGTAAATAGTTGAACCTCTCATGTGTTAGTCCCCTTATAAGATGGGCTGGAAACTTTAAAGTTTCCAGTTTATCTTTTTTTTTTTTTTTGCTGGTAAAATAATAGCTAACATAAAATTTACCGGGTTAGCTTTTTTTTTTTATACAAGACCTGAGCTTAGATCAAGAGTTGAGCTACCCAGACACCCCTCACTTTAGCCATTTTTAAGTGTACAATACAGTGGCATTGACCAGCCTGTCTTTTAAAACATTTCTAACCCTGGAATCTTGATACTAAATGTTGAAATGGGTTTGCATTTTAGAGTATTACAGATAGGTTCTGAAGTTATATAAAAAGGTTTATTAGGACCCAGATAGCCTGTAAAACAGTATGACTTCTACAAAATTAGAGTGGAAAGAGTCTGGCTTTTACCTGTCATTGACTAAAACCTTTCTGGCTAGGAATTTGGCCACGGAAACCCTTTACCACAGCAACACTCTTTCCTTCCTTGAGAGTCCCTCTTATTACACAATGGACATAAGTGAGTTGAATATAAATTTCTGCCAGATCAGAGGTGAACTAATTTCTAGCTCTTCTCACTCATGAAAAATAGGGTTTAGATCCCATTGTAGAATATTACTACATTAGAAAGGTTAGCAGACTAGTGATCTGTCTATTCCAAACAGTGTTTAAAATATAAAGGACTTGGGCTGGTCCTGGAAGGTTTGTTTTAGTAGGATTTGGCTGAAAATTATCTTTATGTAAACTCCTCTAGTACTTTGTGCTCCTTGAAGAATATTTGTCTCATGCCTCTTGGGACTGTGGTTGCTTGAGACAGACACATAAGCATTGTACTGTAATCATGGTTTGGGAGTGTCTTACTCATGCACTTCCTGTACAAAATAATTTCTTGTTATCTTGATCTGTATATATGATTTTGTATCCTGAGGAACTTTGTCAAAATCAGCCCTCTTTGGAGAATGGGCCTGGCTGGGGAATTCATTTTGTAGCCCAGAGCCATTTGATGGTGTGGAAATCTAACTATTGGCACCCTCCTTGTACTTTTTGCAATCACCTATGCTTCCAGAAAAAGCATCTCACGCCCATTTAAACAGTCCCTAGTTTAAATCGGTAGGTTGCCTAAAAATTTTGGGCCTAATCCCTCTCCATGCATTAATGTGATGAATTTCCTGTCTTCCTCTTGCAGGTCGGTGACGGCACCACCTCCGTGACCCTGCTGGCTGCAGAGTTTCTGAAGCAGGTGAAACCCTATGTGGAGGAAGGTTTGCACCCACAGATCATCATCCGAGCTTTCCGCACTGCCACCCAGTTGGTATGGGAATACTGCCTACCTTAGCCTTGTGTTTCTCTTAGGATAATACCTTTAGCAGGGTAGAGAGCGACGTAACAGGGTTCCTTGGACGTTTTCTCAATTCTCCCTACGAAATCTCAGTTCTGCTATACGGTAGCTATTTGACCAGATATTTACTTAATTTCTTTAAGCCTCAGGTTTCCTGATTGACTCAGTAAGTGAGGTTTTTTTTGTTTTATCATAAAGTTCCTCATGGCACACATCTTGAGATCCTGCTTTTATTGACCTTTGATCCTCATTGTTTGATTTTAGGCAAGCCAGTCCCTCTAGGCTTTACTTTCTCCCTTAAATATCTCTGTTTCAGGGCAGTGACATGAGATCACATATGAAAATTGCTTTTGAAAAGATACTATTTTAATATACAGATATATGTATTCCATACATGTCTAATAATATATAAAGTGCTAGCAGTTGTCAGGGCTTATTTTCATAAACCAGAAAGAAGGTTTGGCCCAATCTAGTCCTTGATTGTTTCCACTCATTTGTTTTAGTGTTCCCTGCGTATTCAGAATTAGGTCCTGCAAATACCCTGATGATTCTTCAGAACTATACCTACTGTACATGTCACTGGGGGTTTGCTAAACTATAGAGATTTGTGTTTGTGGGCAGCTACAAGACTCAGAAGTGTTTCAACTGCAGAGTGGAAATGCTTAAGACTTGGAAGTAAACAGATTGGAGAGTGGCAAGAGAGAGTGGGACCCACCTCTCCAGTTTGCCTTTGGCACCAGGGACTCACTCGGCTTCTGTTCTTGGCAGGCAGTTAACAAGATCAAAGAGATTGCTGTGACCGTGAAGAAGGAAGACAAAGTGTAAGTTTGCAGTGGGCTTTGTCAGAGCCTTGACTTTTGTGGCCAAATTGGATGTAGAAGTGTGTTCCCACCCTATATGGGTCTGAGGCTATTTGGCTCTGCTAGACCTTTGGCTGCGCCCCAGCTCACGCAGCACAAAAGAGGCTGTACACTGTAGTTTTAAAGCTGTCACATATGAGGTCTTTGATTGCAGTCACCATCTGTCAATGATAATTTGCCCTAAAGATTGTGGAAGGTGAAGTTGATGTGGGCTGAGTTTAGACGCTAGAACAGAAGCCCCCTACACATTGCACTAGACTCAGTCGGGGGCTTTCCAGACCTTGACACAGGTCCTGCCCCTCCTTATGTCCCAGGGAGCAGAGGAAGCTGCTGGAGAAGTGTGCCATGACCGCTCTGAGCTCCAAGCTGATTTCCCAGCAGAAAGCCTTCTTCGCCAAGATGGTGGTGGATGCAGTGATGATGCTTGATGATTTGTTGCAGCTTAAAATGATTGGAATCAAAAAGGTGCAGGGTGGTGCCCTAGAGGTAAGCCTGCTACAGCCTCCCAGGAGGCTTCTGCTTTCATATTGACTCTTCACATAGGTTGGTACAGGAGATGATCACACAGTACAGGTCTAGAGAGAATGCGTGTTGAGCTAGAAGTCGAACTGGAGGTGTATCCCTCATACTGTCCCTGCAACCTGTGACTGTAGATACATTTTGTAATTTCTGTGGACCTCTATTTACTTGTCAGCAGAATGGCAGATTGAGCCGGTTGATTTTTAGAATCTTAGTGTAATGTGGGAGGGGATGGGGCTAGCTCCATCCAATAAATTGTTTATGACCCTCTCAGTTAATATGTCTGAGAAGTACTTCTCAGTCCATTCTTCTCTAAGTGAAATGCTCAGGCTCTCCCTTCTTTTATTCATTTATTTTGAATAGATGATACATAGTTCTAAATGTAAAAAGGGTCCTAAAGGAAAAAATAAATGTTCCATTCACCATTCCTGCCCCAGATACAGCCACTCCTACATGAGAGAGAGAGAGAGTGTGTGTGTGTGTGTGAGCAAGTGTGTGAGCAAGTGCTTCCAGAATTATCCTGTGCATCTGTAGGTACATATGTAAATACTGCTTTCCTAAACACAAGTGCTCATTTATCACACATAGTGTTCTTTAACTCAATTTTGTCCATTTAACAATTTATTTTTTTTAATGTTTGTTTATTTTAGAGAGAGAGTGCAGAGTGCAAGCCGGGGAGGGGCAGAGAGAGAGGGAGACACAGATTCTGAAACAGGCCCCAGGCTCTGAGCTGTAGGCACAGAGCCCACATGGGGCTTAAACTTGTGAACCATGAGATCATAATCTTAGCTGAAGTTGGACACTCAACTGACTGAGCCACCCAGGTGCCCTTAACAATTTATTTTAGAATTTGATCCATATCAGCATGTGGGTCTTTTCATTCATTGCTGCCCAAAAGACCTTTTTGTCATGCTAGGACTGTTACGTGTCTGTACTGTCCATTTTATGGTAGTCACTAGCCATGTGTGGCTACCAAGCACTTGAAATGCAGTTAGTATGACTGAGGAGCCATGTTTTTAATTTAATTTTTATTTATTTAATTTAAATAGCAACATGTGGTTCATGGCTACTGTGTTGCAGAGTATAACCGTGACTTGTTCTTTTTAACACAGCAGTATCTGTCTGGAAGCATTCTCTTGGTATCTCCATGCTACCTTGGCCCTTCTCCACTATGACCTGCCCTACTGCTTACTTTTCTCTATTTTGGTGACTCGGCTTGAAGGGATTTAGATGGGGCAAGACCTGCTTGAAATATTACAGCCTCGCCCGGCCCTTCACTCTCTGTTCTTTGACTTTTACCCTTCTAAGTTGTATTCCCACTCTGTTGTCCTTCCTCCTGTCATGGCACATGTCAGTGGACTGAGATTCTCTTTATGTAATAAAGCCGTGAGGAATTTGGAAGTCATCTGAGTTATTCCCCTGTCTCTGGTCCCAGGTACCAGTGCTTTTTTGGCCCATCATGGCTTACTGACTTTGTCTTTACCCACTATTTTGGTAGCAATCGTCTCTCTTCTCCTGGGCCTTGCTATTTCCCTGGACTCTTGAGATTAGATTGGCCAGTTCACTCAACTAGGGATCAAAAATAATAATTTGGTGGGGGCGCCTGGGTGGCTTAGTCAGTTAAGCATCCATCTTCAGCTCAGGTCATGATCTCACAGTTCATGAGTTCAAGTCCTGCATCAGGCTCTGTGCTGACATCAGAGTCTGGAGCCTGTTTCAGATTCTGTCTCCCTCTCTCCCTGCCCCTCCCCCACTTATACTCTGTCTCTTTTTCTCAAAAATGAATAAACATTAAATTTTTTTTTTAAGTAATAACTTGGGGCATCTGTATGGCCTAGTCGGTTGAGCATCTGACTCTTGATTTCATCTCAGGTCATGATCCCAGGGTCATTGGATCAAATCCTGTGTCAGGCTCTGCGCTGAGCGTGGAACCTTAAAATTCTCTTCCAGTCTGCCCCTCTCACTCATTTGTGGACTCACTCTCTCAAATAAAATAAACAAAACTAATTTATCTAGTGAGAAAGCCAGGGGTTCCAACCCACTTTCCTCAGACTGTTCCACATTCCTTAAGTGCATGTAAAACTTTTAACACAACCTAATGCACAGAATTCAGTAAATAGTAGTAGTAATTATTTACTTATTCTCAGGATTAATAAAACTTTCTGATCTATATCTTCAGTTCTTATCTCTCCTTTGAGCCTCATGCTGTTGTATCTGCTACTGAACTAACTCATTATCTCATTCTCCAAACCTGTAACATTTTCTGTGTTCCTTGACTACTTGGTATCACCACCATTGACTCAGTCACTCACCAAAAACCCAGGATCATCTTTGAAAATCTTTCCCAGCTCCTCACAACCCTTCAATTACCATTGTCTCATTTTGCCTACCAATTTACTGTTTATTTCTTCAAGCTATCTTTTTACTTATTCCCAAGACCATTGTCGTGGCAGTGGTCACCCTTACCCCAGTCTGACATCCCCTTAATCCTATTTTCTGTTGCAAGGTGAAGTTCCACAATTTACTCTGTCCTGTGTGTAAAGCCTTTTGGGATTCCACATTGCATACAGGACAAGAGGCCAGTCTTAGCAGAGCCTGTAAGATTCTCCTAAACTGGCTTCTGCCCTCTACTTTATATTCCTGCAACTACAAATGCACTCTTTGATGCCACACCACACTGCCTTTGCCTCTTGGGAACATCTTTTCCCTTTTCTGTTTGATTTTGGCTTCTCTTAATTTATCTCAGGCATCACCCTTTAAGAGGCTGTGGATTTGAATGATGGACGAATGTGTTCACTGATAGATGACAGTATTCTAGGTTAGCACTGGCAGAGTATGTAGAGGTATTGAACTGAGATACCCTTTTTTATTGAGTGGAAAATGACTTGGTCATTTAGTAAGAAAGAGACCTGAGATTTGGATCCCAGGCTTCAGATAGTCCTGAAGTCAGTCCCAAGTGCGACATGCTTTCTTACTATGCCCTGCTATTAAATCCAGCCTATGGGAAGCTCATGCTTTGAGGGACTGAGATGTAGGAAGCCACAATGGTGGCTTGGGAACTGTACAGGGAATTTCTGACTCTTAGGATCTTTTGGCTTCATCTCCTGCCAAGCAGCAGCACCTAGGATACTACGCACAGGAATGTGCCTAGACGTGTCCAATAGAAGACTAGGGTGGTGAGTTGGGATTGAAGGGCACTGTACCTTATTCATAAATGCCCTATTCCTGGCCAGGCACTGTCGGTAAATACATTCCTGTTTTGAAGACCAGTCTTAGAGAATAGCCCAAACAGGCCTTCCCCTTGCTTAGTCACTATAAGCTGAATGATTTGTTTTCTTTATGTTGAAGGGATAACCAAAATATACTTTGTATTTATCCCGGCTTTTATGAACGTGGAAAGGCTTTGTCATAACAGTGAAATAAAGACATGGTTAACTCTTTGAGGTTCACGTGAATGGACACATTAGTCTAGCACAGCACTAGCTTGATTTCATTTCATGCCAGTGACTGAACTGTTGACTGTTTTTTTTTTTTTAAACAGGAGTCCCAGCTCGTAGCTGGCGTTGCGTTCAAGAAGACTTTCTCTTATGCTGGGTTTGAAATGCAACCCAAAAAGTACAGTAATCCAACGATTGCTCTTTTAAATGTTGAACTTGAGCTGAAAGCTGAGAAAGATAATGCTGAAATCAGAGTCCACACAGTTGAGGTAGGCCCCACCAGCTGGCCAGAGGCATGGAGATGGTCCGTGTTCTAGGCCAAAGTCTTGGGTCTTCGTGGCTCTCTTGGGCCCAGCTCTGTTTCTCAGGCTCTTTATGAGCCCCATTCTCTTCCTGTCCCCTTGGACATATTGATGTCCAAATACCAGGCCCACTTCTTTTCTCCCTTTTCTCTCTGTGAGTGACCGGGACCTGAGGAGACCTGCTTGGATAGGGAAGACCTGCTAAAATAGTCTCTGGCCCCAGGGCAGGGGCTGCCAGGGACCCTCCACCCATCCACTGAGCCCAGTGTTTTGCTTCCTCTTATTTGGGCAAATGAGGGCGCCTCTCCTATCCTGGGTCCCTCACTGTAGGGACAGGTGTGCTCCCATCACTGATAATACCAAGGCTGTCTCTGGAGGTAGCGGTGTCACCCAGCTATAAGCAGGTGACGTTGGGTAATGTGTCACCAAAACACAGTGGCCTCTGAGGGAAAGGGATCTTGGAACTGGGAACTCCATGGGTGCAGCATCTCTGAGGAATCTAGAACTCTGCCAAGCTGAACTCTTCCTTACACCTTGGCATGCCAGCTGTGGAGAACTCCCTATCCTGGGGTTTCTTTCTGCTTTGGTGGTTGAAAGTTTAAGGTGATTCCTGAGTTATCACGCTAGGGTCCTTGTTACTTAGACTGAGGAGAGGCTATTCTGTTTACCCTTTTCCATTCTCAAATAAATCAGCATGTTTGATTTTGGGGAGTATATTTTAGCCTGCCATATATGCTTATCTTCCTCCTGCCCGCTCCCCCCCAGAGCATCCTTATATCCTTATCCTTTTCTGGGTCTCTCTTCAGGATTATCAGGCAATTGTTGATGCTGAGTGGAACATTCTTTATGACAAGTTAGAGAGGATCCATCGTTCCGGAGCCAAAGTCGTCTTGTCTAAACTCCCCATCGGAGATGTGGCCACCCAGTACTTCGCCGACAGGGACATGTTCTGTGCTGGCCGCGTGCCAGAGGAGGATCTAAAGAGGACAATGATGGTAACTAAACATTTGCGGGCTGCTGCTTGGCTTTTGTGGCCCTGGGTGGGGGGTTCATTTACTGCTGGTACTGCTGGAGCGCACTGTCAGCTTGGCCTGTGACTCCAGGCCTGAAGCATCCCCGTCCCCGTGTGCACGTGCTCAGTGTAACCAGAGCAAGTCAGGAAATCTGATTGGTGAGGGAGGGAACCTAGCGGTAATGCTCTGATCAGCTAGAACAGTTCACCTCCTGATGTTTTCAGCCAGGTTTCCCCTTTTTCTTTTTGAGCATCTCACCAAGACATGTTAGGTCTAAAGCACGGATCCTAACTTTACTTGCTGGGCCCAAGGCACACGAGTTTGGGGGAGTGGGTGTTGGGGGAAGTAAAAGGTCACCATTTCCTTTTAACTAGGCTTGCTTGCCCTTCATATGTCTTTATTCTGTTTTGTTTTCTCTTTTATGGGGCTAAATGTGAGAGTAGGTTATCCAGGCAGGGGGTCCTGGGGCATTGTGGCAGGGTCTAGCCTGGGAATTGGCTTTTGAGACTAGGTGGCAGGAAACTCTCTTCTGGTTTCATGTGAAGGTGATCTTACCTTCTTGTGCTCCTTAGGCCTGCGGAGGCTCCATTCAGACCAGTGTGAATGCTCTGTCAGCAGATGTGCTGGGCCGCTGCCAGGTTTTTGAGGAGACCCAGATTGGGGGCGAGAGGTAAGCCATGGGCCTGGGTGGCCTGCTGGTGGAGCTCATGAGACCCGCTGGAGTCTGGCCTTCTGCCGTCTTTTGGGTGTGGCATAAGTATATATCTGTACGTATATACACACACGCACGTGCCACTCTTTTTTGAGGTCTCACCTTCTGAGACATAAAGAACTCAGATATAAAGTGTTTCAGGAGAGCAGAAGATCAAGTTGGGTCTAAAGTCTGACTCCACGGTATTTTATGGCCCAGGGGTACAGCCCCAGACCGTCCCCAAAACTCTTCAAGGAATAGGATTGGAAAATCTAGTGAGGAACAAAAGAGCAGCTGCTGAGTGTTGGGGAAACATGGTGAGGTCAGACACAGCAGGTTGGCAGCAGAAAGAAGTTCACATGTATGATTTGATCCTGGGTGTAGGTACAATTTCTTCACTGGCTGTCCCAAGGCTAAGACTTGCACTATCATCCTCCGTGGTGGTGCTGAGCAGTTTATGGAGGAGACGGAGCGGTCCCTGCACGACGCTATCATGATTGTCAGGAGGGCCATCAAGGTACTAGGCTGGGGGGTTCCTGGATCTGTGTGGTGAAATCTATCATATATAAGCTTCCCTGGGTGGCTGGTTAGCCCTGATTTGCCTTACAAATCATAGAGAAACAGTCTCAGTCTCTCAAAATAGGTCATCCTGCCTTAAAGCCTAAGACCTAAGACTTGTTCTCATGAGCAGACAGTGGAGCTACTGCCCTCAGCCATCCCAGTGATTGTACCGGTGTCCTCAAGCTACAAGGTGACCTTGGAGATGGTCAGAAACCGTAAGGTTCACCAGACTGAAGTTGGAGTGTGCTAGACAATAGCCACAGCTAGGCTTCCTGTGGTGTGGCTGGTCCAGATGGGCTGTAGCTGGACCTTGAACCACGGGCCTGTTAGCATTAAGAGGCGGATCTGGTCTCTGCAGAACGATTCAGTGGTGGCTGGTGGCGGGGCCATTGAGATGGAGCTCTCCAAGTACCTGCGGGATTACTCGAGGACCGTTCCAGGAAAACAGCAGCTGTTAATTGGGGCATACGCCAAGGCCTTGGAAATTATCCCACGCCAGCTGTGTGACAATGCTGGCTTTGATGCCACAAACATCCTCAACAAGCTGCGAGCTCGGCATGCCCAGGTGGGTCCTTCTCCTTGAGTCCGGGATTGGGTGCATGGGGCTAAATTTTGAGCGAGTGCTGTGCTTACTCAAGCTCCATATAGTGCTCAGGCCCAGTAACAGGGCTGCAACTAAACCCAGTACCGACTCAACTGTGCCACCTCTGAGGGCAGAGGGAAGGCCACGGTGCCAGGACTGGAGTCTCCAGAGTTTCTTCAGTGCTACCGAGAGTATAATCATAGCTCCTTATGGTGCCATCAGAGGAACCGGGGGGACCCTGCTGCCGGGTGGTCCAGCCATAGCACTACCATCTCTTAACTTGTGATCTCTCTGACAACTTAAATGTGTTCATTTGCTATTTAGCAAGCATTTGTTAGAGATATTTGTTACGTGCTCAGTACTATGACAGCAGCATTCAGTGATGTTGCTTCTGATTTGTGTTGGGATTTTAAGACTGTCCCTTCACTTCTTCCATCATCTGAAGTTGGGACTGATGGAAGCAGTGAGATAAGGGATGGGAAAGTGTTCCTCTTGAGAACCGTGGTATGATATACTCAGTCCTTGAGTGACTTGAGGACTGGGCCTCTGCAAAATATGGCATGTTGCCTGGAAGAGGGCCCAGAGCTTTTGTGTGAGCAGCGTGTCTAGGGTTTGAAGCGGGTGGTCGTTAGGGGCACGGGTGGGAAGAGAAGACGTGCACTTACAGGTTCTTTGTGTGATGCCTTTTTCCTCAGGGAAACGCTGGCAAGTTCAGAATATGAGGTTTCCTAATGATCTTGAGTCTTTGGGAGGATACGGAAGAAGAAACTTGAGAGAAGTTCCTTATTACTTCCCCTCTTTTCCTGCTCTTTCAGGGGGGCATGTGGTACGGAGTGGACATCAACAACGAGGACATTGCTGACAACTTTGATGCCTTCGTGTGGGAGCCGGCTATGGTGCGCATCAACGCCCTGACTGCAGCCTCTGAGGCTGCCTGCCTTATCGTGTCGGTAGATGAAACTATCAAAAACCCTCGCTCAACAGTGGACGCTCCTCCAGCTGCGGGCCGGGGCCGGGGCCGGGGCCGCCCCCACTAAGAGGCACCCCACCCCTCACACGAGTGGCTGGTGGGCTGGCTGCAGGGTATGCTCACTCTCCCTGTCTGGGTTAGTTGGTATTACAAGGAAGGGGTCAGAACTGGCCCAATCTGTTCTCACGGAGGTTATTTAAATAAAACTTGAGGCTTAGAATTCACTTTGCAAATTATTTGGGCACAGGACTTTTACTGATAAATGTCTTGACTCTGGCTCAGGATTTTACTTTTGTACATACTCACCTGACAGATGGAAAAAATTTTCTTCTTTCCTGTTGGACTGAGTCCTCAACAGCTTCTGGACGTTAAGGCAGAGAGTGGGTCCACTCTGCCAGCAGAGAGCTTGCTTGAGGGACCTCCGTCCAGAAGTTTCACTTTGATTGCTCTCTTAGTCCCAGTGGTGGTTTGGGGGTGTGGAGGCCCTCCCTTTTTTTCTGTCATCATCTTGGTTAGCCCTGGCCTTAGCCAGGCAGTGCTCCGAGGAGGTCTGTGGTTTGAAGAAGTGTATTCTATTACCTTGCTTGCTCCTTCCACTTCCATACTCTGACTCAGTGTTCTGGTCTCTCTTACTCAAGATCTCAGGGTTGAGGGCTCTTGGAGGAATGTATAGAGAGGCCACTTCCCTTTAAATTCTGTAGTGAGGAGAGGTGGCCTCGGGGCACCTACATGGTCTTCTCAGATCCACCACCAGTGGTCTTGGGGGTTCCTTTTGCTTTCTTCTAACCAGGGGAGGTTTGGAATGACCACCAGATAAACTGGAAATCAGCAAGGTCTGCCTGCCTTCTCGTTCATGCTAGTCCTGAGAGCTGGCCTGCAGCTAGCTGTATAGTCAGGGACTGTTGAAGCTAGAGGTGAGTGACTATGTCAGACTGTGTCACTGAGCCATGGAAGCTTTTGCTGCCTGAAACTGGGAGGTGATTTAAAAAGAAAGTCCCTTGAGTCTGATCCCCTCTTGGTTAGATGGAATCAAACGCAGGGTGGGGTGGTGAGCAGGTCCAGACTATGGATCTGGCCTCCCTTCTAACTTGTTAGTCCCTGGGTAAACTAATTTTTCTGAGCCTCAGCTGCTGCTCTCTTTGTTAGGAACATAAAAATAGCTGGCTCAGAGTTATGGGTATAAAGGCTCATCTACTTGTTTGATGCTAGAGCCACTCATGGTTTAAGCCGAAGCACCTGGTCTTTTTGACTTTAAATCTTTCAAGACCTGAGTAATGCTCAGTGGGGCAACCTCATTTTGCAGAATGGTAGTCGAAGCCAGTGAAGGGCAATTTGGCCTCTCCCAGGCTAAAGCCTTACTGGCTTGCTAGAACTTCCAGCAGAGGATGGCCAAGCCGTTGAGGGACTAGACAGTGCCTGGTGCTCCAGTTGTCCTTAAAGATGGCCTCTTCCAGCTGAGTCAAAAACCCTGAAGTTTTTTGTCTGCGTGCAGACACTGAAAGAGAGTGAGCTGGGAGAAGGATAGTAACCTGCATGGCTTTCAGCAGTGTCTGCAGTCCTGACAGGTCTTCCTAATGCTTTATTCACTCTTTTCGATGCCATTCAGGTCATCCAGCCACTTCCTGCCTCAGTGCAATTTAGCTGCAGAAAGGCTTGGTGACACAGACGGACACAAACGGCCACCTGCCATTTACTTCCCTGGCAGATATTCCAGTTTCACCACCTTTTATTGGATACAAAGTCATAAGTTCTCTGATGCCCATGTGAGTCCTTTAAATACATAACACTCAGGTACATTCGGCACAGGGCATCTGTGGGTGACGTGGAGCAAAGTGCTGGGATGGTGATGCCTGGGCGGGGCAGAGAAGTGGGGCCAGGGAAGGCCCCCTGGGGGCTGGAGGTACAGGCACCACTTCAGAAACAAAACCAAAAAATGCTCTCCACCCCTCCACCTGATTTGCTTGGGGTGGGGGGAGCTACCCTCTCACGGCTCAGGCACATCACATAGCCTGGCTGTGCGTGGAAGGCAGGCCTGGGGGCCACCTGTGGAGGTCCCCGCTAGCGGTGCCCACTAGAGCCAAGCCTACCGGTGCCAGTCATGAGGCAAGCCTAGGTCACCACAGGCCTCTGCACCTGAATGCAGGACCCCTGCTAGGGCAGAGGTGAGGCCAGGGAGCCCAAGGCCAAGCCTCCTGGAGCCGTGCCAGCAGTGGCAGACCCGGCTTGGGCTCATGGTGGGGAAGCCTGCCTGATTGTCAGGGCAGTCTTGGGACTGACCGGGGTCCCAGGAGGTTGGGAAAGAACTAGGAGCTGGTTGCCTCAGTCGGCCCTGGTATTCTGGTCTTCACCCAATCCTAAACCTTATCCTCAGGCAAAAAGGCTGCAGATGAATACACTTGTCCAGGAATAAATACATACACACGATACACAGCAGTATATACAGAAACGCAGGCCTGGAACAAGGCTGGGTGAGAAAGCGTGACCACCAGGGTTAAAGAGAAGTACCAGGCCCCTGGGGGAGGGAATTCCACTCCTCAAGGACTAATAGGCTAGGCAGATCCCATCAGTTTGAGTCCACTCCTCTGGGCATGTGGGCTCCGTACCCGCTCACCATCTCCCCTGTCTTCAACCCAAGTCCACCAGGAATTGGGTCTTTGGCACCAGTAGTCTCACCCTGGGAATGTCTTCAGCTTAGTGCCTTAGAGGGACTTAGGGGCTGGGCACCTTCCCGCCCACGGCCCAAAGACCAGGGGAACAAGCAGAACCCAAAGGAAAGGATGGAGCCAAACCTTGGAACAACAGGCGTTGGGAAGGAGGTGGTTTTGTTGTTTTCGAAGCTCTTCTTGAGAGGCTGACTCGAACCACTCACAGGACCAGGAAACAAACCCTGGACTGCCTTGTTCCTTAGGTGGTTTCTCAGGCATTGAAAAGCCATGGTTCTGGGCAGCACATTTCCTCTCCCTTGGGGGGCGGGGGTGTCAAACATAGAAGCATCTCCTTTGTCCCCTGCTGGTGCCATGGGGAGGGAGCCCAAAGCAAGCCTGATGAAATACCCCAGCTAAATCAGCCTCCCAGATGCTGGCTGCAGGCTATAACAAGGAGAGGTGGTAGGGACACCAAGTGCTGGGGCCCATGGGACCTCTACACATGCCAGGACCCTTGGAGCCTGCCTTGATTTGCCCTCTCCTTTGCATCTTACTAGGTGTAAGATGGAGGAGGATTCTCTTTTCAATGAGCGAGGGATAAGGTGCCTCAGGGATGGCCAGACCCTCCATTCCTGGTTTCCATGCACAGCCATGCTGTGTGGTTGCCAAGGAGGCAAACACGTGGAACCCTGCAGACAAGCTCCCCACACAGCAGCAGGGCTCATCCCACGGAGAGTCAAAAAAGAGCTTCCAGTTGGGGGACAAGGGGCCTGCAACTTCCCAGTTCTCAGCACGCATGAGGTCCAGCGTGCAGGAGGCGGTCAGCCCCGAGGACAGCTGTGCAGTGGGACACGCTGTGACCCAGCATTCCCATGGGCAGGGGCCCATGCAGTGTGTACTCTTACACATCCTTTACACACACACTCAGGCTGGCAAATACCAGGTGGGGACTTGCTGGCCAAACTTCCTGCCAGCCAGAAGGGGGCCCTGTTCACTCTTCTGCCCCCAGTGCTGGTGGTGCTCAGGGCTGCAAGGATGGGGGGATGGGTGGGTGGAGTGGGTGAATGAACCTGTTCCTGGAAGCAGTCCTTTCAGCACGGTCTCCCACTCTAGCTCCCTGCTCATGCACCCTGACCTCCTTTCCCGGCATTCCAATGGCTGCCCACCTTGTGTTCAGGGATGGAAGCTTCCTGGGGCAGAAAAGTCCCTCAGTAAGGCAGGCTCAGGCCAAGCAGGGCATCCCTTTGTGCTTTGTCCAGGAGACTGGGGGGTGGTGGGGGTTGGAGTGGACGGGCAGCACCTCTGGTCCTAGGGTCTCAAGCAGGAGTTATAAAGGGTGAAGATGGCAAGGCAGGACAGATGTACCCATGGCACCCCCATATCCCTCCCAGGCTCCTGGAGGACAGAGAAAAGTTGTGCTTCTTCCTGTGACTCCTGGGGACAAGGCTGGGGAGGTGGGAAGCCAGTGGAGCCAGCTGCTCTGGAGTTGGGGATGCCACACAGCCAAGGCTTCATGCAGGACTGGACAGGGAATTGCCAACATGACACCCTTGGTATTTGGGGTCTTCAAAGGGCAAGGCCAGAATAAGCCACTGGAAGAAAAGTCATCAACCAGAGCTGGGACAGAGCTGCGTGTGGAGCCAGGGGAGCTAGCTGGGTACTGAGCCTGTGGGGTCCCAGCTCTGGAGGACTCATTACAGGGTAACCCAGGGCTGGGTCTTGATGTCTAAGCCAGGCTGTGGCAGAAAGTTGGGTCCCTGCAAAGGGCTGAGAAACCAGAGAAGCCCAGCCCCAGCCAGGACCAGCAGCCTAGTGGTTAGGGCAGAGCTGGGTCCTGTATAGGAGAGAAGGAAACTCTTAAGATGGGTCGAGGTTAATGTCTGAAAGAACTTTCCAAATGAATGTTGGCAGGACCCGTGGCCTCTACACCACTGAGAGGCTTCTGAGAGGAGGAACTGGGGAGACCTGAGTCTTTGGAGCCTTAGTGCCAGAACCTGGTCTTGCCAGAACCGTGCTAGTCTGTGAAAACCCACTTGCATTCTGTGGCTTCTAAGCCAAGTGGCCGTGGCTCAGGCCCCAGCACTGCCCCTGGGCTAAAGAACTCCAGCAAAGCCCACAGCCCATGGGGCCAGTGGAGACTGGGGAGGGAGGCAAGTCTGATGGGGGTGCTCTTCCTTGCCCTTGGCCTCAAGGGTCTGGTTCCCTACCAAGGCTACATCTCCAAGCAAGCTAGCCGGACAAGGAAGCAAACCAAACCACCCTCCTGGCCTCCTCCAGACAGAAGGCAGTCCAGTGACTCCCTCCCACCACAGCACTGGGGACCCGGAGGCCGTTAGATTCCTGCCCAAGCACCTGGAATACAAGGACGTTTCTTGAGGACAGGAACTGCTCACTGCTGCTGTCTCCCAGAGCTGGTTCCTTGCCCCTCCAGAGGCTCAGGATTGGTGGAAGGTATAGAAACATGCACCTTTTAGCTCTGAATTTAGCTCTGGTGTGTCGTGGGGTATGTGGTTGTCGGGAGAAGGGGTCTTGTTGTTTCTAGCGATAAAAACTAAGTTTTCTCTACTTGGCAATTTCCCCACTTTGGGAGTGGTGGTTTCAATATCCTGGGGAAAAGTTCAAGATGAATGTTTTGCCATTCCAAGCCCATTCCACTACCTCACTGCACCCCGCCCCCCACTTTTGGCTGACCACATTTCTAGACCCCAGGCCTGTTTGTGTTATCCCCGGAGAATGTGGACCCAGAGCCTCGGCAGGCTGTCTGAAGGGGGTGCCCCACAGAGGGCTGGAACAGGGCAGGGGGAAGAAAAGAGCCTTTCTTGCCAAGTCTGAGCTGCTTTGGGGAGCCCCATCTGGCCTGGGGACTCACAGAGGCCCCTGACAAGGAGAGGCCTGCCCCAGCAGCCCAAGCAGCCGAGGAGCCACTCAGTGATTACGGCAGGTCCTCGGGGCGATGACACCTGGTGCTGGTGGTGACTCAGCTCCTTCCTGGCTGTGCCCAGAAGGCTGCTCCAGTTGGGGGTGGAGTGGGGGTCGGAGGGCAGTTTCTGTCCAAGCCCCTGCCCTGAAGAGCCAGTGCCCGACGTCAGGCCCGTCGCTCCGCTGTCCCAGGAGGAGGACAGGAAACCATCAACCCCTCCCTGGAAGCCAGGGATAACACTAGGCCTCTGAAGGTCGAGTCCAAATCAGGGTCCCTCTGGAGGTCCAAAGAGAGTGCCCTGGTGTGGGGCTGGCAGGGGCCCTGCCGCCCCCCACCCCGGGTTAGCAGCTGCCGTCCACCTTGATGTGCAGGATCTTAGAGAAGCCGGGCCTTCGTCGTAGGGCCTGTAGACCGAACCCTGGTTTAGTTCCCCTCAGGTCGAGGCAAGTGGGGCCCTCTCATCACACACCCAGATCACCAACCCCAGCCTAGAGATGCCACCTGGGGTTTTGGTTGGCCTAACAGCCAATTCCTCACCTGGAGTTTTGTCACCATGTCCTCAAACAGCTTCTGGGCCTCAGGACTGCTGGGCTCTTTGAAATAATCAGCAATCCCAATTTGGACCACGATGGACTTGAGGTTCCGGCAAATGCCTGGGAAAAGGTAGGTAATAAGGTGAGGCTCATGTGTGGCCTGGACAGTGGGGCTGCTCCTCTGTCACTAATTCATGAGATCAGAACCCTACAGACAGTCATGTGCCAGGCACTGGGAACCACCTAGAGGAGAGCACACCGGTGGCACCCAGGGGATCAACCGCATGGGGGTGCAGGGCGGGAGGAGGAGGGCAAGGTCACAGAGCAGAGGCTGCAGTGGACTCTGGGAGGATGAGTGGGCAGCAGCCAACTGTGCAGGGGCTCTTGGAGCTTCCCTGGCAGAGGGGACAGCTGTGCCATGGCCTGGGCACCTAGAAATGAATTAAAAGGACAGAGTAGCTAAGGTGAGGCTGATGGCTCTTCTCTGGGGCATGGAGGAGGGGACAGGCAGCAAACAAGTTGGGAGCAGAGGGCTTAAGGGGCTAGATGTTGCCATGAAGTCAGTGGAGGAGGAAGAAAATCAGGAGGCTGAGAAGGTTCTGGAAGTCATGATTTTGGAGGCTGAGCAGTTCTGGTGGTCAGTCGAGAGCCAGGCCATGAGGCTGATGGGAAGGAAGAAGAGGATCCTGGAAATATTTAAGTCAAGGAGGCTTCCTGGAAATATTAGTCAGGGTGTAGGTGTGACCAGGGCCTCAGGAAGGGGAGGCCTGCAGCCTGAGCAGCCGAGGAGCCACGCAGTGCCTACTGCAGGTCCTCGGGGCGACGACACCGGGTGCCGGTGGTGACTCAGCTGTGCTGGCTGTGCCCAGAAGGCTGCTCCAGTTGTGGGGGAGCGGGGGGGAGTGGGGGTCTTCTGTCCAAGCCCCTGCCCTGAAGGAGTGTAAGCAGCCTGAGCTGGACACCCATGCCCTTGGTCAAGGTGGAGGAGTGGCCAGGAGTGGAGTAGGTGGCTAAAGGGAGGTGAGGTCAGAGGAGGCATGGAGTCTACACCTTGAAAAGAGGAGTCTTTACCCTGAAAATGGTCCTAATGCTCCTCCCTACTCCAGAGAGTCAGCTGAGAAGAAAGGGGATACAGAATCCAGAGACATCTAGTAACTTGCCCGGTCACACAGCTAAATAAGCCAATAAGTAGAGCCAAAACTGGGACCCAGGTCAGTCCACCTCTAGAACCTGTGCCCCTAACCTATCTGTTCTGCCTCTGCCATTGGCCAGAGGCTCGCGTGGGGCAGACGGCATTGTACGGCTCGTGTCTCCAACGTACGTAGAGCACAGGGCAATAAATGTTGAACCGAACCACGTGTACCAGATGGCAGCAAGCCTTCGATGCCACACTGGCCTCGGAAGGCACTGGTAGCAAAGCTAGGATTAGCACCCCAGCTGGTCTGCCCCCAGTGCTGGGGCTTGCTGACTAGGAACGACAGGGAGCGGCTCTGCTACTTGCTGACATGGCGCGGTAAGCGGTGTCAGTGGCAGCCCCCTCCTGCATTCCCATCGCTCACTGTTGAAATGCAGCAGGGCCTTGGGGGTGACCGGGGTGGCCGTGAGCACCAACATCTCCAGTCCCTTCAGGCCTTCCCGGCAGACCTCAGCTGCCACCTCCTGGGTGATCTCCGATACGTGGTCCAGCTCCAGGACCTGCAGCCGCATGCAGTTTCTTGCTAGGAAGAGGGAGGAAGAGGGGAGGTCCCGCTGACAAACTCCCCAGGTCGCCTCCCGCCCAGTGTCTTGGTGCTCCTGCCACCACCCAGGCTGCAGCCCCAAACCCTTCTGGGATTTCAGTGTTGCACCCATACCTGCTTCCCACCACCCTCCACCCCAGTCCCGAGGAAGGACTCACCGAGTGATGCCAGGCCCTGCACCCCACAGCCAGCGCCCCCAACCCCCAGGGCCCGAAGGTGGGGCCAACAGCGACCGATCATCTGCAGGCAGCGGTTACTGAAGCGCGTGGGCTGCTGGCTGGAGAATGGGGCAGAGAGGGGGCTGTCAAGGAAGCTTCTGGTCGCATGACATCCCAAGCCCTCTCCTCTTTCATGTGCTGCCTCAGGCTGGGGCACTGCCAACCACCCAGCTGCTCTAGTTAGAAACCTGGAATCATCCCTGACTCTTCCTCCCTCACCTCCTGCCAAGACCTACAGATCCTGATTCCTGGATAACGCTTCTACCTTGCAGTTCAGGCCACCATCCATATTCATCTGGATTCATCTAGAAGAATCCTACACACTATTGACAGTGAGCCATTCATTCCTACATTCTCTCACTCAGTCATTCAACAAAGGGGCCTCAAGTGTCTACTACAGTTCAGAACAACTGAACCAGGCCCTGCGGATACATCAGTGACAATACAGACACAGTCCCTGCCCTCAAGGAGTGGGGGGGCGGGGACACAGAACGTAACTAGTCTGATACAATCCTGTTTTTAAGATCTAAAATACCCCAATGACTTCCCAAGCACTTTCCAGATAAAACACAACTCTAAACCCCTTAGGCAAGATCTGCCTAACCTTGCCCCAACCTCCCTTTCCACACTCATTGCTCCCCTCTGCCCACCAGCCTCACCAAACTTGCTATTTCCCTGAGCACTTCGTCAAGGAAGTGCTCAACATTCGCCCCGGCAGCAGGTTCTCTGGAACCAGAGATATGGAAATGGGCATTTACAGCCCCTACCCTGAGACTGCGGGTACAGCGTGGACTGGAATAGAGAGAAATTATTGCAAAGCACATGACAGCAGGGGCCGGGACAGGGCGCAGGAGGAATGGAGGCCGGGGAGCTGTGCCAAGTTCTGCCAGGTGTTCGCGAAGGACACTGGATGCCCTGGGAGGAGCTGTCCTGTGGAGAGAGGGCTTGGAGGACAAAGCGTGGGGACAAAAAAGCCTGGTCTTAGGAACCCCAAGTAGAGCGGTAAATGATCTGGATTCTCCAGCAACCAGCTCTTTTGTGTGTTACACATTGACCTCCCTTGACCAGGCTTTCATGTGCCAAACAAACGTGGCTATTTCTAGCTAGTGTTGCCTGAACACCTACTGTGGCCCCTGTAGGCTCCGTGTGCACATCTCACTGGAGCCAGCTACAGTCCTCCCAAGGCTGAAAGACCTCTATTACCGCCACCTTCACTCTGCACTTGAGAAACGAAGGCACGGCTGGATTGCCCAGAATCTCACTGCCAGTAAGCCCGGGCATCACCCCATGTCTGACTTGGAAGCCCCCGCTCCTAACACCTACTTACAGTGACTCACGCATGCGAATCTGTCTCCCCTGTCAGCTTCTGGAATGGCTCAGATCTGCTCAGTCCTCAGCCCCAGCCCCAGCCCCACCCTGTCCCCACCTGACCCCTGCCAGGGCTCACCAAGGGTGAAGTGGCGCCACCTGGAGGGAGACAATCTCTCTGCAGCCTGCACCCAGAGCCCAAATGACCTCGTGGCCCACGGGGTCTGTGGCACTCCTGTTGAAAAGACAAAGCTGGCACCACCCACCCTGATGAAGGCCTTTGCTCCCTTCCCTTGGGCCACAGAACTCTTGAGTCCCTTTGCCTGAGACCCCTGGGGTAAGAGTATGCAGACCCCAGGGATCCCTTTGGCTCAAGGCCAAGAGCGTACGGCCCTTGAGTCTGGTGGTGTGCACCCACCTGTAGGTGACGGCCTGCAGGGCACGGCAGTAGCAGCTGGCCAGCCAGAGCGAGCGGTCAGTGAGGATGTTGGGACAGTGGGAGATGCGCAGGATCAGCAGGTTCCCCCCGGCTGCCTTCAACAGGGACTCCAGCCCTGCTTCCAGGCAGCCCCTGGGGATGGCCAGGAGGTCAGGGCACTGCCCGTGGCCACCTCCTCCTCTGGGAGGCATCCCCCATGGAATTCTCGGCTTGCAGCCTGCAACACCCACCCGCCCACACGCCAGGGCCTCACCGGGTGCTCCGGGCATACTCTTCCTTGCTCTCTTTCTTGCCCCGCTGCCGGGGCTTCAGGTTCTGCAGCGTCAGCGAGTGGGCCTGGGTGCACCACTGTGCCAGCATCGCCAGGAACTGCAGAGAGACAAGGGTCACAGGGGGATGAGTGGGTCTGTGCTGGGTTGGCTAGAGGCAGACCAGCCTCAAGACAGGAGGCCCCATGAGAGCATTTGGAGTCAGGCTGAAGCCAGGGTGTTGTAAGGGTTGCAAGGACCAGGACCTGAGGGGCCAGATTCCACTGGGAGAAAGGTGGGTTCACACTGGGGGCGGTGGACGGGGACAGGCACCTTGGAACAGACGCGGGCATTCTCCAGCAGCACCCGTGTCCAGACCGCAGGGTGGCGAGCCACGAAGCGCCAGTCCCGGCAGACCTCGGCAGCATGCAGCAGCGTGCGTGTGTCCAGGTAGGTGAAGATGCAGAACAGGGCGGCTCGCATCTTGAGGATCTCTGGGCTGATGACCTCGTTGGAGCGCGAGGGGCTGCCCCTCTCAGCTCGCCGACCCCGCCCACTGCCTCCCTCGGGGCGGGCTGCACAGTACCAGAGGGTCAAAGGTCAGTGTAGAGGGTCAAAGGCCAGTGAGGGGGTGCGGGCGGGGAGGTGGGGTGGGCTAGGAGCTGCAGAAGGAATAGTCATGAGAGACTCATGCTGCAGGGCCAGTGACTTTGGGAAGAAGGACAAGGGGCCTCTGCTTCCCCCTCCTCTGCAGTACCCTATCTCTATACAAATTAGAAAAAGGTGACCCTTCCTCAAGCAAACTGACTTTTTAAGATCATAGATCATCACACAGTCCAAACTCACCTCATAGATGAAGCGACTGAGTCAAGAGTGGACAAGGGTTTGGAGGGTGAGGGTACAGATGGTTAGAAACCCAGGGCAAGGCTGCCCAGAGCAGTCACTCTACAGCAGTCATGTACCTGATCTCAGCCCTCTAACCTCCTGACCCTGACCCACCCACATATGCACATGGCCTTGTCCATATACAGAAGGGGGTTCTCCTTGCTGCTCCAGGACTTCAGTCTGCAGATAAGATTCAACTACTCTCCTGTAAATGTCAACGAGCCCACGACATGAACGGACGCTTGAGATGTGGCATCCTTGTGCGGTGCCCACCCCTGTGCTGCAGCCCTGCTCTGTCACGTGAGTTCCTTGCCCAGGCTCACAGGGCACTTGTAGGAAAATCTGTCATTCTCACTGTGGGAAGTCTGGGACGGGGGAAAACAGGTGTGGGAGCCCAAGAGATGTACCGCCTCAGCCCTGTGTCCCCTGAGAGGGTCCAGTACCAAGGAAAGACTGGCCTCTCTGGCCTACCCTCCCCAGGACTCACCTGAGAGCCGGCAGCTGCTCAGTGGCCCGGCCATAGCAGGCCCAGAGCGGGGGGCATCTGAGGGGCCCTCAGCCTCTGACTCCGTGGTTCGGGAGCCCACGTCCGAGACATCACCCTCCTCCCCCTCCGTGCTGTGTCGGCGGGGTCTGCGCTGCCAGTTCTGGATGGCCTGGCGCCGCAGGCCTGAGCTGCGAGGGGGCTGGGTGCGCTCCGAGCCGCCGTTGGCAGCCTGGGCCCGTGTGCTCAAGCCCCCAGGGCCACTGTCCTCGGGGGCCCCCTCTTCTGGCCGGGGTAGCTCCAGACTGTCACTGTCATAGCAGCCTGAGCTCTGGGATGCAGCGGGGACACGGCTGGAGGCCCTGGGGTGGGGTGGACCAGACGGTGAGGGGTGAGGGGCACCTGCCCGAACTCCCCATGCCACCCGTACCACCGGCCAAGGGTAACCCACTCCCCCTACTTTCCAAGAGCCCCTTCCAAGAGTGTGGAAAGGCAGACAGAGGTGACCCAAGGAGTATGGGGAAAGGAGAAGGAGCCAAGGCCCCAGAAGGGCCAGCCATCCAATGGGCCAGTGGATCCTTCCAGGGTGAGGGTGGGCTGTGTGGGGCGGGCCAGGCCCGAGGCTTACCCTGTGCTGGGAGAGGAGCCGTGCCTTGACACGGCGTATGTGCTAGGCACGGCCGGGCCTGCGTGGTGTTCTCGCTGTGGGCCCCCAGAGTGGGAGGGAGAGGCAGGGGGCAGAGGAGGCAAAAGGGTGAGAAGGAGCGGGAGAAACAGGGCACAAGACGGAGAGAACAGAGGAGGGAGAGGAGAGAGAAGGAAAAAAGTTGGGAAAGATGGTCAAATAGACAGACAGACAGCCCAGAGAGGCAGGCTCACCAGCCTCCTCCCCACACCCACCCAGCAGCCCAGACCCCAACTTGTGGCTCCTGGGCTCTCATTTGGGCAGAGGTGGGCCCCTGAGAACCGGAACGGCTGCATCACACCTCACTGGATCGCAGCCTCAGGGGCCATCACTTCTGTCCAGTCAGAGGGACCCCTACTTCAGGCCTCGAGTCTGCTCGTGGGGAAGAGCCAAAGGAGGGAAGCATGGAGCATGACAGGGGGAGGCCAGCCAGTGTTTGAGGCAGGCCATACGGGGCAGGGGTGCAGGAGGAGTTGAGAAGGCAGGTGGGCACTCACCATTCTGCCGGGACCCCGGGGACCAGGCGCGGCACCGCCTCCGCCGCTGCCGCGGCCCAGGCTGGCGCTGGGTGTGCTGCCACAGCTGCTGCTGATGACCTGCAGCTGCCGCTCGGCCCGGTCCGCCCGCTCGAGCAGCTCCTCGATGAACTGCTGCAGCCGCAGCTTGGCGCTGGCCTCCCGCGCCGCCGTCTCCTTCAGGAACTGGTCGATCTGTACCACCTCCCTGGGCCCGGAGCAGTCTCTCACCCCCGTGCCTCGGCTGGCCGCCCACCCGCCACCCTCTGGAGCAATGGGGCGAGACACGGGCACAGCTGCCCGTGGTCCCGTGGGTGCCTGTGGAACAGGCCCAGGCGCGATGCCCCATATGAAGGCGTGCATAGAAATGCAAGCGTATGCTCAAAGTCACACGCGCACACCCCCCGACCCGGTCCCGACACTCCTGCCAGACATCCCTCCTCCCCACTGAAATAGTCATACTCAGTCACACTCAGAGCCACCTCCTCCCTCCAGAACACTCATGGGCACACAGCCACACACACTCATGTACATCTGCTCGTGTCATGTTCACTTGCAGGCACACACGCAGTCTGAGACAGGCACAGTCCCAAAGACACATTCCAACACACACACACACACACACATTTCTGAAACATTCTCAGACGCAGAAGACTCCGGGAAGTGCATGTACACACAGCATACTTCAGAGTCACTTGAGGATTCACAGTCGGTCATGGATCTACTCAACATTTACTGGGCACCTTCTAGGTGTCTGGCACTGTATCAGGGACACAGCAGAGGACAAGCATGAAAAGAATTCCTGCCTCCGTGGAGCTTATGTCACAATGGGGACAGATAACATGCATCTATGTCGAAATTCTACATTTAAAGACCAGGGAAATAAGGAGAAGCCAGTAAAGAAAACCGAGAAGGAGCAGACAGGGGGGAAGAAAAAAGAAGGCAATTCCAGGAGAGTATCTTGGACACCAAGTGAAAAAAGGGTTTCAAGGACCACTGTGTCAATACGGCTGAGAGGCTGAGATGATGACCAGTGGGCCTTGGCAACAGGAAGGTCATTGGTGACATGAAGGGCAGTGGTGGAGGTAGACATCTGATCAGAGTTCATTCAACACAGAAAGTGGGGAAGGAAACTGGAGACAAGGAGGAAAAGCAATGCTTTCAAGGAGTTGTTCTGGAAGGAGAGAAAAGGGGCTGTAGCCTAAGGGGGTACTGGGGTTACAGCAGGTGGGAGTAGTGACCTTAGGTCTGGATGCTTTTAGGAAAGAGACAGTTGACAAGGAAAGTCTGGTGATGGCAAAGGGAGACAGCAGAATGGTGTCATGGCTTTGAGTAGGCAAAAGAGGGTCTGGTGCCACCATGCAGGCGCTGGCCTTCACTAGAGAGACAGACAAGGGAGAGAAACAGTTTTCACAGCAGGCCCTTGGTCACACTTGCGTGTACTCAGAGTCCCGAACACATACTGTCATGGCCCTCTCGCCCCCTCGCACACCATCTATGGCCGGTAACCATCGATGCCATATTACAAAGCCAAGGCCACACACACACACACACACACACACACACACACTCAGGCCCACTCGCGGTGGTGGCGGCGGCAGTGACACACACGGTCACCCAGTCAGGAACACTCACGGGCACACCCGCCCACAGGGCCCTGCGGGCCACTCACTGCTGCTTGCGGCTCAGCTCCTGTTCCTTGTGCACCAGGTCCTGCTTGAGCGAGGCGAGCAGCTCCACGCTCACGTCCACCTGGCGCGAGAGCTCGGAAGCGCGCTCCTCCAGCTCCTCCTTCTCGCGCCCCAGCCGCGCGCTCTCCTGTCGCGCCGTCTCCAGCTCGGCCGCCTTGCGTTCCAGCTCGGCCTGCAGCCGACCCACCTGGCCTGCGATCTTCTGCTCCACCTCCTCGCTCAGCCGCTCCAGCCGCCGGTCCACCTCCAGCTTCTCCAGCGCACGGATCTTGAGGCGCGCCAGGCCCTCCTCGTAAGCCACATCCGCGGGCGAGGGGGACGCGGGGGAGGCGGAGGCGGGCCCGGGGCCCGGCCCCGGCGGCGGCGTCGAGCAAGCCGAGGAGGCCACGGACTTGCGGGCGAACAGCTCCCCCAGCGGGATTTCGATCTCGCGCAGCGCGTAGCGCGCGGCGGCGGCGGGCACGAGGCCGGGCTCGGCCAGCTCCTCGCAGGGCAGGCTGGCGGGTACCAGGTCGCCGGCGAAGTGGGCGAGGGGCGCGTGGTGGTGATGGTGGTGCAGCAGGTGCGGCGCCGCGGGCGATGGCCCTGCCGCCTGCTCCTTGCCCTGGAAGGACGTGCTCTCGAAGACCTCGCGCCGGGCGCCGGGCACGGCCAGGAGGGCGGCGGGCTCGGGCGTCAGCGGGAAGCCGGAGGCGGCGGCCGCGGCGGCGGCGGCGGCCGCGGCGCCGTCGCAGATGCTGTTGGTCTTGGAGAGGATGTAGAGCGTCTCGTACGTGTGGCTGTACTCCAGGTGCGCGCGCAGCGACGACAGGCTCCGGAAGCGCTTGTGCTCCCCGCAGCGGGGGCAGCGGTACGGCAGGTCCAGCGAGGCCATGGCCCCGCCGCCCCCGCGGCCCCTGGGCTCCACCGCGCCGCCCCGCCGGTCAGCCGGGCGCGCTCATGGGGGCCCGCGGGCGAGCCCCCCCTGCGGGGTCAGGAAGGCTGAGAGCGCCCGCGGCCAGGGGCGAGGAGGCTAGAAGAGAGGGAGTAAGCCTTAGGAAGGCGGTATCCCCCACCCGTGAGGAAATTTACTTCCCCAGGAAACACGTGCCCATAACGGAGGGTTGAGGGGATACCAATGGCTTGACCTCCGGGAGGGGGCTGGCCTGCTCTGGTACTCGTGGGAGGACCTGTACGTGTATGAGAGAAAGAATGTGGATTCTTTAAGAAGGGGACGGGGGGGGCAGACATTAATTTTATGTATAATACTTCCAAGCTATATTCCAACCTAAACAACCCAAATGCCCATCACAGGAGAATGGATAGATTGTAATATATTCACAATGGAATTTTATCTAGCAGTAATAAAAGGAAGCACTGGTACGTACAACAACATGGGTGAATCCATTCAATACTATGTTTCATGAAAGAAGCCAGAACAGCGCGCATACTGGAGGATTCCATACATACCGAGTTCAAGAACAGACTAAATTGATCATGACAGAAGTCAGAATAGAAATTACCCCTGGGGACAATAAACTAAGAAGGGGCAGGAGGGAAGCATATGTGATGCTGAAAATTCATGCTCTGGATCTTGATATGAGTGGTGGTTATACATGTGAGTACATGTATACATAAACAATCAAGCTGTATACTTTTTAAACAATTTTTAATGTTTTTTATTTATTTCTGAGAGAGAGAGAGTGTGAGCAGGAGAGGGCCAGAGAGAGAGGGAGACACATAATCTGAAGCAGGCTCCAGGCTCTGAGCTAGCTGTCAGCACAGAGTCCGACTCGGGGCTTGAACCCACAAACGGTGAGATCATGACCTGAGCTGAAGTTGGCCGCCCAACCGACTGAGCCACCCAGACGCCCCACAAGCTGTTTACTTAAGGTTAGTGTACTATATATTTTTGGCTGTATGTATGTTACATCTGAAAAAAAAAAATCTTGGAGGCACCTGCTTGGCTCAGTTGGTTGAACATCCCAACTCCTGATTTCGGTCAGGTCACGATCTCCTGGTTCTTGAGATCAAACTCCACATCGGGCTCAGTGAGCCTGCTTGGGATTCTCTCTCCCTTCCCCCTCTCTCTCTGCTTCTCCCCTGTTCATGCACCGCACTGCTCTCTCTCTCTCTCAAAATAAATAAATAAACTTTAAAAAATCCTTAAGGGGCGCCTGGGTGGCTTAGTTGGTTAAGCGTCCGACTTTCGCTTAGGTCATGATCTCGCCGTAGTGGGTTCGAGCCCCGCGTCGGGCTCTGTGCTGACTGCCAGCTCAGAGCCTGGAGCCTGTTTCAGAGTCTGTATCTCCCTCTCTCTCTGACCCTCCCCTGCTCACGCTGTCTCTCTCTCTCTCTCTCTCCTGGAAATAAAATAAAAAATAAAAAAAATAAAAAAAATCCTTAAAAGAAGGAGTTATTTCCATGTTATGCAAACCATATACATCAGACAGACTTTTGGTACCATGTTGCAGTGACCAAATTGTCACCTTACCTGATGATACCTGTGTGTGTGTGTCCCTGTTTGTTCCTGTCCTGCTTCTGTACCACACTCTCCCATCTCTGCCATGCTAGGCACGTAGGTCCTTTTTCAAATTTCTTTGCTAGGTTTGGTCTCCAATAAGTGCCCCTACCCTGCCCTTTACTCCAAGGGCCACCATATTTGTCCTTTTCAGTCCCCTTGTAGGACAAGACACCACCCTTCCTGGCACCCTAACTCTGCTCACACTCAAGTCCTGCTGCCCATCTTTCCTCATCTCTGGTTTCTGGTCACACCACCCCTGCCTTCTGGAATCTCTACCCCATTTGTCACTGCTTTCCTCTTTCTAACTGCCTACGACTGGCCTTCAACCACCCTTTGCTGTCACTGTGCTCCTCTGGGTCACAGATGACTGCTTATCAATCCAGTTGTCATCAAGGATCTTCACCCACTTGGTCCCATGGCTCATACTAATGACCACTCTGTCTTTACAGGCTGCCATGAAGCTGCTCCATTTGGGTTCTCTGACCTCCTCTTCTTACTGCCTTCTGAATCTTCCTGTCTCCTGATGGGAGGTCCACCTTCATATCTACCCTCTTCCCAGCAGACTGGTTTCCTCCCAAACATTTACTCCCAGCTTTAAGCCAGTAACTCTCAGCTCTGCCTCTCTATCCTGACTTGCTCTTGAGTTCCCTTTGCCTTCAGGCATTTCCACATAGATATATGGGTGACCTTCTGTTCCCTCTACCAGCCCAGAACCCAGTCCTCCTGGTAAAATCATTCTGCTTTGACCTTGGGGAACCATCCTTCCTTCCCCACTTTCTCAGTTCATGTGGTCTGAGTGGGGCTTGATGGTCCACCCCTGACTCCATGGGTAAGAAAATGATACCGACCGGACCAAACAAAGTCCTGGTGGGCAGAGATCGCCCAAGTTGAGTCAATGAGTCGTTCCTCCAGGGCTTCTCTGGAACTTCTGGAGAAAATTATCCTCTTTGGGTTCAGGTTTCTAAGCTGATGGGGAAGTCTAGAGCTGCAAGGGCTATCTTTGTCTCTTTGGGGAGGAACCTCCTGGGAATGAAGCCAATACAGAGAAGCAGAGCTAAGATGGGCAGAGATTTCTCACAGATACTCTTTGAGATTCTGGTCTGTTCAGTTGAGTGAGCCAATCAGTTCCCTTTTATTCTTGACCATTTAGAGTTGGGTCTGTGGCACTTGCACTAGAGAGAAGTCTGAAGCCAGAAATTAGAGTGAGAAATTGAATGTTTTAAAGGAATAGACCCTAGGGGCGCCTGGGTGGCTCAGTTGGTTGAGCGTCCAACTTCGGTTCAGGTCATGATCTCATGGTTCATGGGTTCAAGCCCCGCGTCAGGCTCTGTGCTGACAGCTCAGAGCCTGGAGCCTGTTTCAGATTCTGTGTCTCCCTCTCTCTCTGACCCTCCCCTGCTCACGCTGTCTCTCTCTCTCTCTCTCAGAAATAAATAAAACATTTAAAAAAATAAAATAAAATAAAGGAACAGAACCTAAGGAAGAATAAGCTGAACTAAGTGGGGAAGATAATACCACATTCCCCCCTCAGAAGTTGGTGAGCCCTGCTACACACCAGCAAAACAGCTAATTATACTCACCCACTATCTCTGGAGCTCAGCTGATGTTCCTACATGGAACATTAGGGGACCTGTAGAAAAATGTCACCATACTGGGGTGTGGCCATTCCCATGGCCTCAGTAAAGTCCAACAAGGAAGAGACACACTCTGGCTAAAGGGCCACCTCTGAAAGCAGACAGGAAGAAAATGTTGCTTTGCCTAGAGAGGCCCTTTCTGCCTGAGGCCAGTAATCCAATATGGCTGAGAGTCAGATAATTAAGAGCCAGTTCTCTGCTTCTAGCTAAAGTCAACTCAAGCAAAGACATGGAGGCAGGAAACACAGGCAGAGACAAACCTGGGCCCTGACAGGCTCTTGACTCCTCAGGCTCTCCAAGAACCCCTCCTGCTGTGCCCTCCCCAGCTCGACAGAGGCTACTGTTGCTTTCATCAAAAGAGCCTTCCACTGGGATACTGCTTGAGCGAGAAGGGACAGATGAAGTCTAGACTAGGGGTTTGCCTTGCCCTGCGGCAGAGGCCTAGCTAGAGGCAACAGAGCCACGGCTCCTGCGATGGGCAGAGCACCAAGAGCTGTTGCTGAGAGACAACCCCTGCTCCTCCCCCAGCACTATCACCAGGGACTTGATTCAAGAATTACAACTTCCAGTGAGGTCTCTGGTTTGGTTAATGGCTCTGGGGACAACTGAATGCAAACTGACTGAAAGCTTCCTAATGATTAAGGGGATTGTATTGCCAGAAAACCCCACAAACCTAGAAAACAAAGGCCAGGTATTACTCAGCTCCTAATGTTCCTCACCCCTTAAACTTGCATCAGTGGGAGGTGACCCCCTTTTGTGTGTGGCACAGAGCATGAACCAAAGCAGCCAACTAGATGAGCCAGGGAACCTCGTCCTTGCCAACTGGGCAAGCATGGGGACCATGCTACAGGTCTGTGAGCATTTTTTATCTCCCGTCTTGAGCTGGGAGGGTTTTGTTCTTTCAGCTATCCGATCTTTCTTCCATCATAGTCTGGCCATAAATTAAAAGGCCATGAGTGGCTAGCTCAGTACCTCACCAAACAGCCCATCACTAAGGTCTTGAAGTGGGTCTAGATGTGGTAAGTGGATGTGGAACGTCTCCTTCTGGAGATGGGACAAGTGTGTTTGACGCTTTGTGAGGGATAGTTGCATTATGATAAACAGAAACATTAAAAAAAAATTGTACAAGTAGGGGGATCTGTGTCAATCTTGTTCAGACGTGGAGTGTAGAGGGCACTTACTGTTTTTGCTGTTCAGCTTCAGCCCCCCTCTGTAGATAGACCCCCAGTTTTCCCTTGAGAACCATTCCCTCCACTTTAGGTAGGGCTCTGGGGGAGCACATATGACCTTAGCCTGTTCATCAGTCATAGCAATTATTCATCCTGGGCACAGTGCCCAACTCCAGGCCAATATAGCCACCCCAGGACCTCTGCTCAGCTGGTCGAATGTGAGCCTGGAGCTGCTTGTGGCCACTTCTATCCTTCTTGGGCAAGAAGAACAAGACTCTTGATGACCTCCCTTGAGCGTCCAGATCCAGATCTGCCTAAAACTTTAATCCAGGACTTGTCAATTATGTGAGGCAACAAATTCTTTTTGTAGCCGAAATCATTTGAGTCAGTTGCCAGTCACTAGTAATGAAACTGTAGACTAACACAGTGACCCACAGTGTCAAAAAGCACTTCCCCTCACCCACTCCCCAGCGTCCGCCCCTGTTTCCTTCAAAGGTGCCAGTGTCCTCCCAGTCATAGCACACCAGTGGCCATCTTGACTTTGCTCTCTGCTAACCATCAAGACCTGCTCATTCTCCAACAATGGTTCTCTTCTCCTGCTCTGTGCTCTTCCTCACACGCAGACTGCTGGCCCAGGCTTCAGCTCAGGGCTCTCTATTCTGTCCCTTGTTAGGCAGCAGATTCCTCTGTCTACAGAGAACTCCGGCTCATACTCCTTCAATGGCTCCCAGCATCTACCAACTGCAGCCAAACTCAGCTTCACCTTCGGCCTCACTGTAATCTCTCTTTTTTAACTTTATTTATTATATTTTGAGAGAGAATCCCAAGCAGGCTCCACAGTGCAGAGCCCGATACAGGGTTTGAACTCATGAACCACAAGATCGTGACCTGAGCAGAAATCAAGAGTCATTAACCTACTGAGCCACCCAGGTGCCCTGTGGCCTCACTGTACTCATGCCAGTTTGAGAGCAAAAAATGGCCTGGCTGTTTTACTTGCATTTCTCTGATTATTATGGCTGGATATTTTTTTCACACATTGAGCAAGTCATTTATATTTCTTTGGTGACTTGCCTATGCACTACTTTGCTCATTTTTATACTGAACGTTCATATTTTCTTATTGATTTGCAAAGGCTTTTTATAATGTTGATCCCTTGTCATTTATAAACTACAAATGTTTTACCCAAGTCAGTTGGCTTGTTTACAGCCTTTACTGATATAATAAAGCTTACAGTTGGCCTCAGTAAACATCTTCAGCATTTCTAATTTTGTTATCATGCTTAGGAAGTCCAGCCCTACCAAAGATTTTATAAACAGTTATACATGTTTTCTTTTCATATTTTCTGTGATGGCCTTTTTTTAAAGTCTAAAACAATTTTTTAAAGATAAGAGCCTTAAAAAACTGACGATGACTTGGTAGCATTCACATACTTCAGGCTGCATGGTTTCCTTTTATACAGTGGAGTTTTAAATCCCTCTAAAAATTTTTGGTATGCATGGTGAGACGAGGATTAAAAAAAAAAACACTCCCTCTCTCTCTGCCCCTCCCCAGCTGGTACTCTGTCTGTCACTCTCTCAAAATAAATAAAACATTAAAAAATTTTAAAAAACCCACAACTCTTAGTTATGGACATTTTCACACATATTCAAAAATACAATATGATGGTAAATTCCTCTGTTATATACCCATCAACCAACTTCCGCAGTTGCCAACTCATGACAATTGTTTCATCTGTAAACATGCTCCCTTGCTTTGCATTTCCCCCACCTCCTCCACTAGATACTTTTGAGCAAATCCAAGTTTTATTTTACCCAAAAATACCTCAGTATCTATAAGACAAGGACTTAAATTAAAAAAAAAAAAATACTTAGGAGGTGCCTGGGTGGCTTAGTCAGTTAAGCGTTTGACTCCGGCTCAGGTCATGATCTCACAGTTCACAGGTTTGAGCCCTGTGTTGGGCTCTGTGCTGACAGCTCAGAGCCTGGAGCCTGCTTCAGATTCTGTGTCTCCCTCTCTATCTGCCCCTTCCCCACTAGCGCTCGGTCTCTCTCTTAAAAACAAATAAACACTAAAAAATTTTTTTTTAATGCTTAGTCACTGTTCTAACATCACCATTGTTTAGGTATATTAAAACCAAAAAAGTAGCCTTGAGAGGAAAATCCAGAAGAGAGTTCTCTGAAAAGACCAACACAATAAATCGATTCAAAGTGCAAAACAAAAGAAAGAAAGCAAATACATAACACTGTGAATAAGAAAAGGGATATAACCACTGACACAGAGATTTTTTTTTAATTATTAAAATGCCACCAGGTACAATTCTTGGCCCAAATTCTTGAAAATCTGGATGAACTAAAAATTTTTCTAGGGAAATATAAATTACCAAAATTGACTCAAGAGGAAATAGAAAACCTGAAAGGATTAATAACTATAGATAAAACTGAAGTTGGCAAAGTGACCAGAGATGTTATAAATAGAATTCAGCTCACACACACATCCAACTGTTCAGGAACAGGGTTATTCTGTAATGTGTGGTCAGCCTGGTATCAGGGCACCCGTGGGTACCTGCCCATCCCAACTAAGTGCTGACCCCTCCGGTGGGGGCACCTTCAGAGATCAGAACTGGCCAGCCTGTTCCCTCCCCTCCCCATATACTTTTGAAGCATCCTTTTCCTACACAGCACCCTACTAGCCAGGCTTTGAGAAAGGGGAAAGTCTGGGGGTACAGGTGTATGGACACGCAAGGTAGAAGAAGGAAGGGACTCTTTAGGTCCAGGTGGCTCTTCACCTGAGGCCAGCCTGCCCCAGTTTCCCTCCATCTGCTGGAGCTGATGAAGGATTATGAATCATTCTTAGGAATATTTTTGCCTAGATGTATGCTCTCCCTCAGCATGAGCATAAGTTTTGCCCGGATGCAGGCAGGAAAGCGATGGAGGCAGGGGGAGATAGAAGAGGAAGAAAAAGAGAAACAGAAGTGTCAGTTCTATCACAGTCCTGTATTAGGAGTGTCATGAGAGAACAGTTGGAGATTTTCCTTTGCATTCTTGTCTCCTCAAATTGGCAACCTCTGCAGTCCTAAGACCTGCCTCCTTTTTCAGCCTGGCCCTGCCCCTTGCCCCCATCCTCAGGACCTGTTATGCTCCTTCCCCCTTTCTGAAATGCCTATCTCAAGTCTACTTTCGTTCAAATCCAGCTGAAGGTTTCCATTGGTTAGAAGGATTCTACAGGCTGAACCTTTTTTTTTTTTTTTTAAGACTTTTTATTTTTTAAGGCTTTCAGGCATGTGAGTCTCATTTCCTCAAACAAAAGCAACCATTTCAAGATAGGTGTCTTCTCTGGCTCCTGTCTACTGTCACATTCTCATGGACTCTGACAGAGACACAGATTATCTTGCATTTTCATGGCTTCCACTACCACATGATCACTGAGAATTCCTGCAGTGGATATTAGTATTTCTATCTGCTCAGCAAGGCTTCTTCACCTTCTAGTAATACAACAGCTCATTCTTTCTTTGGTAAGCTGGCCCTCCCCACTCTATGTGGTTCTCACAGGGCTGCATGACCCAGGCCTGACCAATCATGCCAGTCATGGTGCCCCCATCTCCTTGGCCACAATGAGTGATCCAGGAATGGACACATTGCTCAAGCTGAGCCAACAGGGCTGTTCACTGGGGATGTAAATGAAAGACTGAGGAATCTCTTGTTCCTCTGGAATTACATATTAGGATGATAAAGCTGCCTATGGCCTTCTGTAACACCCACCTACCACATGGAGAAAGCCCATGCATGGTGGGGGGGAAATATGGCAACACTCAGCGTTCAGCTAAGCCAAGAGCTCGAGTCCTCACTACATTTTTGAGAATCCAGGTACAGTCATGCCCCAAACCCCCTCATCCCCCTTCTTTCCAGTTGCATGAGTTGGTACATACCCCTTTTTGCATAAAATAATTTAAGTGGGATTTCTGTCCCTTGTGATCAAAAGTTCTAATAATCTCGCAAGTCTGTATTTCTACCCTAGAATTCCCTCCTGGGCTCTATTAAAACATGAATTCATTCAATGTATGTTTACTGAGTACCTGCTCTGTGCCATGAACTTTATCAGATGCTGTGTGTGCTAGGTATGCTGAGGACATCTTGAGATCTTGCCTTCAAACAGCTTGGGGCTCCCTGGGACAGACTAAGGTATTGATGATACGGTCATAAAATAAATGCTATGCAAGAGGCTGGCATGGGATTCTACACTCAGCTTGAGGAATTGGGGGATTGTGGAACCCCCAGAGGTAGTAGCATCTAAATGACTCTGGGAAGAGTAGAGTCAGGTGAGGAAATGTAATTATGAGACTGGGGGAAGAGAAGGAAGGCCTTCTGAGCAGTGGAAACAGGATGCACAAAGGCAAGAAAATACATCTGCCCTCGGGGACTAAACGCTAAGCTCTGTCTCAATCACTGCTACTTCCCCAGCACCTCCAACACTGCCTGTTGGTGCGCAGGTGCTCAGGCAAGTGTTTGTGGAATGAAGGAAGGGCAAGGACTTAAGCAGACATACAGTTTAGAGAATGGGCTGCCTAGGACCAAGGTCAGGAAGAAGGCTGTTGGAGGCTGATTGTTAGCCAAGGTAGCAGGAGTGCAATGAAGACAAGGATGGATATGAGAGCAATATCGGAAGGAGAGTCGAGAAGGCTTGGTGACAGAATGATTGTGGCTCATACTAAAGGGAATGATGAGAGAGATGAGCCTGGCTGTAGATACCATGAGTTTGAGGTTCCAGGGGGCTTTGGAAGTAGAGATAGTCATCAATACATAGTTTGCAATATGGAGCCAAAAATACAGTTTTGGCAACTTAAGCGTAAAAGTGGTGAGTAGGACCAGGGAGAGGGTGCAGAGAGAGGAGAGCAGGGTAATAAAGGTGGACCCTCAGAAAGGCACGGGGGAGAAGAAGAACCATGAAGTGTCAAACAACCAGCAGCAGCAATGGGAATTCTGGTAGGAAACCTTTTGGAAGAGAGGATGTCAAGGAGGAAAGGAGTGGGCAGTAGTGTAAATGATAGTGTAAACAACAGGAGTTGAAGACACAAGTCAGAGCAGAGGTGGCAAGGGTCCACTGGGGGTTTCAGTGAGGACCGCTTTGATGAGCCTGGCTGATGGGGGCAGTGGGGTGAGTGAGGTAGAGACAGGGAGTACATACAGGAAGCTCAACTATGAAGGGGGAGATTCCAGAAGGAGTGTTTAAGATGAGAAACACCTGAATATATTTAAATGCTTCTTAGAGATAACCTAATTCTAATCTGTACTATCACTTCCGCTAGCATGAGGCATCCATAACCCATGCCTTAGACCTGACATTTATAGCAATCTTTTTTTTTTAGCAATCTTTTTTTTTTTTATTTCTAGGAGAGAGAGAGAGACAGCATGAGCAGGGGAGGGTCAGAGAGAGAGACACAGACTCTGAAATAGGCTCCAGGCTCTGAGCTGGCTGTCAGCACAGAGCCGGACGCGGGGCCCGAACCCACGAACCGCGAGATCATGACCTAAGCGAAAGTCGGACGCTTAACCGACTAAGCCACCCAGGCGCCCCAGCAATTTTTTTTTTTTTTAGGTGCTCCTTAGAAGCAGCCTGTAGAGAGGGAGAGGATGAAAAGGATGGTATTTTAATGTAGGTGACTCAGAGCTTAATATGGCTAAGACGGTACTCACAACACCATGACACCTTCAAGCCTGTGTCTTTCTCCTGTTTCCCATCTTGACCAACATCTTCATTATCTACTCAGCACCCTGGATACAACCCCCAAGGCATCTCTGCATTCTCAAAGTCCCCCTCAGACCTCATCGATCACTGGCTTTTTGCACTACTGCCTTCCAAATATTTGACTCTTATTTCCTCTTGTCCCTCCCCCAGACCATAATTATCCACTTCTATCTGGTCTGTTGATACTGTTTCTAACTGACGTCTCTAACTCCTCTGAGATTTTTCTGCAAATACCAATCCAGTAGTGTCACTGTTCTTCTAAAAGAAATCTCTGAGGGTATGCCATTTTCTGGAAGGTAAAGTCCACCCTGCTTTGACTGCCCTTGAGGATGGCCAGGACCTGACCACCAAACAGCCCTGCCAGCCTAGCTTTTGTGCCTGCTTTCCATGTGCTCAGCTTTACTGAGAAGTGCCATGTGCTGTCACACCCTCAAATCTTGGCTCGTGCTGGTCCCTCTTCCTGGGACTCCCTTCACCAAATGGTGACTTCTGCAGGCCCAGCTCAAGTGCTGCCCTTTCCATGAAGCCTTCCTTGACCCCCTCCTTTAGCTCAAATCACATCACAGCAGGAATCACTCCTTACCATAGCTCTTCACATACAGTAACAGGTGTCACGTGCTGGATGCTCACGGACCTGTTTGCACATCAGATCTCACCCTAGTCATACACTGGAATGCAAGGACAATGCAAATGATTCACCCTCACACCTTCTTCACACACAGTAGACATCAGTACATCATTCTTAGAGGAATCACACTGAATAATGGATGAACTGATTGATTTCATGTAACCAAAGTGATTTCTACCACTCATTATCATGGAACTGGCTGCATCTGGTTATTATTAAGTCAATCCAAGAATCACCTGGAATTACAAGTGCTTCCCTGGCTCTGCTTATATCCCACCCACTGGGAAGTAAGAACTTGCTGTGTCTTCTTGCCTCTGTCACTCTAAGCAGAGCTCTAAGGCTTAGGGCTTCTCTGCTTCATTCTTTTTTACCCACCGAACAAAAAGATGTTAAACACAAGCACCGCGCCAGCCACTGGAGACACTGGGATGAATAAGACAGCCAAGCCCTCAAGATGCTTACAGTCTAACAATCTAAACTGTGAACATTTACCTACTGACTACGCTGATCAGATACCATGCTTCTCATTTAGTCCTCATTCAGACCTCAGTGCTGCCACATAGGTGGTATTGTCTTTATTTTAGAAGGATGAAAGTGAGGCTCAGAGTGGCCAAATTACTTGCCCAAGGCCAGGAAGTGACTATAATAGACTGCTTTGATGGCCCACCTGGAAACATGCTTCCAGAATTCTTGCCCTTATGCTGTGCCCTCCCACGCTGACCCAAAGGCTGGCCATGTATTAGCAAAGGTTTGATAAGCAATTTTACCTTACGGCTTATCCTCGTAGAATATTTCCTCTTGAGATCCAGCTGCCATACAAAACAAACAAACAAACACCTCTGGCTAAATTACTGAATGATTAGATATCATATGTAGAGAGACTGTGGAGAATGAAAAACCACCTTGATGTTCCTTTCCACCCAGTCCTTCAACTGAATGCTGATGAGAGGTGCCAAGTGAGCCCATGGCCATGGCCATAGTCATGGCCAACCCACAGACCATGAAAAATAATAAATCACTATTGTTTTAAGCCCCAACATTCTGGGGTGGTTTGTTGCGTCACTGAATAATTGAGAAACAGTTACAAGTCAGGATTTGAACCAAGAACTACCTGACTGACTTCAAAACCCATATTAGGAGTATATCAACATATCTTACTTCTGACTACAAGTCGAATGTGGCACCAACTCTACAATATTCACAGTAAATATTTGTTGACTGAATAAATAAAGGGAGTGGGGGCACTTCCAGAGAGGCAGGAAAGTCCAGGGAGTTCAAAGGCAGGATGGCAATTACCTTTCAAGAACTACCATCCCCTTCCAGCTACAAATATTCCAAAAACAAAAATATACTAGGCATCCCTAAATCTAGAAACATTTGTATGGACATCACCAAACTTCCTCTCTCTCTCTGTCTTTTTCTGTTAAATTCAGATCAGGCAAAATTGAGAAGTTAGCAGAGTTTGATTTTTGATGGTCACTCACCCTGCCCTCAACTCCCCCGACATGTCTCTGGCACCTCCTCTACCCTCTCACTTGGGATTCTAGGCCCAAAAGCTCTTTCTCCCTGATTCCATCTAAAATCCACATGCAGAGAAGGTGGAACTTGCAGAAACGGGGAAGGAAGATTTGGATGTTAATAGATGGCTTTACAGGCCAAAGAAATGAAGCTCTAAGTTCAGTGCTTTCAGGAGACATCTGCCAGCAGGTGGAGGAGGTGTTCTAAGGATGGGGAGGCAGCTGGAAGTGTCCCTGTGGATGGAGAATAAAGGAATCCCCCCCCACTCTCCAAATCCCCAAGAAGGAGGGGGTTCTGGCTCTCCACACCTGAGGCTGTGGTCCCCACATGTGTACCTCCCAGAGCAATCACTGTTGCCTAGTGACCCACAGGGGTCAATGCATCCAGTCCCCTGCTTCCCGGCAGCCCTGACAACTGCCTTTTCTGTTCTAAGCTCCCCGTTCACTCTTGTGCTCCTGCAAACATGCACACACCTTCCAAGGTCACACACACACATGGCTCTAGCACCTGGATCCCACACCCAGAAAACCATGGGGGCCCCTCACAGCACACTCAAGGAGAGAGCAGGCCCCACTCCCACTCCCAGGCACACTATGGCAAGTGCACACAGGCGCTGTGCCACACACTCACATGAAAAGCAATGCAGTGGGGCACACACATCCAGATCACTGTGGGTAGTCACCAGCGGAGGCACTGGGATATGAGGAGAGAGAAACATGCGTGCACACACATGCACACCTCCAGATCATCCTGACTGTCACACGTGCACGCCGGCACGCACACAGACACCCAAAGCCTCCCATCCTCCGACACCCGCACAGGTGCCCAGCCAGGCCTCAACACCAAACCCCTCCCCCACCCTTTTTCAGAGGCAGGTGGAGAGGGCTGGGTTTGAGGGCGCTCCTCTTCCTCCCTCCCTCTGGCCCTGCTCTCTAAGGTCCAGAGTCCCAGAGGGGTCTGGAGCCCGCCCCCACCCCCCCAACCTGGCGCGGGGAGCAACTGGCGAGAAGGAGGGGGATGGGAAGCCTGGTCTCAAAACGTTCGGATTTTAATTCCTTAAATTAACCCGTTCCTTGCCTCTGGCCTGGCCTGCCTAGAATCCCTCCCCGTCCGGCAGCCTCGGGGACCTCTCGAGGGCTGTGGGGGGGAGAAGGAAGAGGAGGAGGAGGCAGTGGCTTGGGTCCTCCCTGCCTTCTCTCCCCAGGAGCGGTCCCGCAGCGCGCCCATGACTCGCCCTTACCTCCTCCACCCCGCGGCGAGGCCAGGCCCCGCGGCCCTCGGCTGGGGGTGCACAAGCAGCCCCCGCGTGCCGTGTCCAGATGCAGGGCCGCCCTGGGGCCTCGGATCTCGTTCCCCTCCGCAGCCTCGGGTGGCCGCCGCGGCTTGCGCCCCCGCCTCCCTCCCGGGGCGGGGGCGGCCGAGCCTCCCAGCCAGTCGCAGCGGGAGGGGCACACAGACTGGGTGGGGGAAGGATGGAGGAGGAGGAGGGAAGAGGAGGGGGCTCGCGGCCGGAGGAATGGAAGAGAAGGGGGAGGGAGGCAGTGAGGAGGTGGGGCGGAGTCGGCCCCTCCTTCGGGGCGGGCTCTCCTGCAAGACGGGGAGCGGCAGATGCCGCCAGAAGCGGCTGCGCCGGGACCCCACGTTTTCCGCTGAAGGTGGCTTCGATGGGGGAGGGGTCCGCGGCTCCGCCCTGGGGGTGCAGGGACCAATTGGCCTCGCTCTTCCTGGGTCCAGGTCTTCCAGGCTCCCGGCACCGCCCAGTGCACTCTCTCTGCCCCAAGCACCTCTTCTGCCCACCTTTAATTCAAACCTCTCCGCCCTAGCCCTGCCACTCTGGCTTGGGCCTGCTCCCACCCGGAGCAGATCCCGGGTGTAGGAGGGCGGTTCTGCGGGTCAGGAAAAGGGCGGGTGCGCTGCACTGCTCCTAGGATATGCGCCACGGTCACTAAGCAGCCTCGTGGGCCGCGCCCTAGGTTGTGCACTCAGCGACCTCCGGCCAGATGAGTGGTCTCAGTGGAGATTACTTGAGTCAGTCTCCTCTGGGCATCCCTAGGGAACCAGGAAAGCTGCGAGTGGCTGCTTTCCCAGGACCCAATGTTGCCCTTGAGGATGCCACCCAGGAGCACCTGTCTCAATCACAAATCTCATCCCGGACCTAGAGGAGGAAAAAAGAGGCGGTGGTCTGTAGCCCTGGTTCCTTCCTATCCACTCTA
This sequence comes from Hyaena hyaena, assembly GCF_003009895.1. Taxonomy (NCBI): domain Eukaryota; kingdom Metazoa; phylum Chordata; class Mammalia; order Carnivora; family Hyaenidae; genus Hyaena; species Hyaena hyaena. The sequence continues at coordinate 205,335 of NW_024081224.1, read as the reverse complement.
CCCCCTCAGCCCCCCACCTTCCACCCCCACTTCTAACCTGGTTAGGAGAGAAGCCCGACTCCCTAGGTCTGGAGCATCTGGAGGGCCAGGCCCTTGGCTTAAGGCCTATCTAGCCTTGAGGTAGGAACAATTTGGCCGGTCTAGGTTTGGAGGAAGTCCATAGGGCTGCAGTGGGGCCTGAGAAATCAGACGCGGTGTTGGGGCTATGGATGAGGGAGAGGACCGGGCTGGGCTTTGGATGAGGAAAAACACATGGAATTTCAGGCTAGGGGCAGTACTTGGGCAAAGGCACAGAGACGAGATTGGGCAGGTTTGAGCACCAGGTCTAAGAGGGGCAGTCTGTCTGCAACAGCACAGGAATCCAGCGTAGCACTAGGATTCTCCAATAAATGAGGCTGATGGGGACTTTCCTTGACCCCATCCTACTCCTGCTCAGTCAAAGGATTGGACATTTAGTATCAAGAAAGATAATTTGTAGACTGCTTTATGGCTTTTGGGGAGAGGTAATAAAGACAGGCTGAATAGTGGCCAATCAGGTCAGACTCCCCCCCCCCCGCCCCACCCCACATTTCCTCTTCCTTCCCTTAGCTGAATTTTTTCCTCCTCCAGAAAGTCTTCTTAGAGTGAGTGAGAAATCATTTCCTCTAAGATCTAAATGATAACAGCTCCTATTGGCCAAGTGCCAGACGTCATACTAATCATTTTTATGTATATCATTCAATTGTCCTAATAAATCTATTAAGTGCATATTATTATTCCTACTTTACAAATGGGGGAACTAAAATTCAGAGCCCAACAAATGGCATAGTCAGGATTTGAGCTGAAGTCAATAAACTCCAATGTCTGTGTTTAAACACAGTGCCCTCCTGCAACCCTTTTCCGGTTTTACAGATTCCCAATCCACCTGCTTTTGCGGAGAACCAAAAATGTCCATATATTGTCTTAGTTCTATTCTAGCTTTGTTCTGGTGATGTTTGTCCTCATTCTTTGTTTCTTATGAATATGCAAAAATAACACAGGACATGCTTGTTCATGTATGTATGTGCTTGTATGCATATATGTATGCATGCAGGTATACATCTGTGCATATGCACATGTGTGCATGTGTGTGCATGCACAGGTGAACGTGTGCGTGTGTATACATGTGGGTGTACACTGCATATGTGAATGTATCTATTAGTGAATGCACATGTATGTGTATGTCGGTGTGCATGTATTTGAATGTGTGTATGTGGGCTGTGCACGTGTATGTGCACATGCGCATATGTGTGTATGCATGTGCGCATGTGTGCTCATGCTACATTTCACAGACAACAATTCCTGCTTGGTTGTTATGGGAACCACAGTTCTAAAAATGTTAAACTGAATCCCACTCCATGTGGGCCAGAGAAACCAAAAGAGAAAGAGCTGAATGACAGGCACATCTGGGGGCCCAGAGCTAAGATAGAGAATCGTGGGCTCAGCAAGAACTGGACAGGCACAGAGTAGCCCAAAGTGTGTTCCCGCTCATAAGACCCCCATGGCTTAGATCAGGACCTCAGTCCTGCTTCTGCCCAACTCCCCCTCCAGATCTTTTCTCAGCTTCATGCTCTCCAACTACCTTCCTTCCTTCCTCTTTCTCCCTACTCTTTTCCTTTATCCTTTTAGCACTTTAGGCCTTTTTTTGGCCAACCAATCCACACAATAATTAAGCCCTTGAATGTGCTGGGCAGTAGGGATGGTGATATGGAGCCCACACATGTGGATCAGACATGGTTTCTGCTCTTGACAGAGCTCAAGAGTGAGAGGATTTGGATAATACATGGTGGGGGGCGGGGGGGGAGGAGAGAGCAAAGGTAGAGATGACAGAGGAGGGTAGAATATGAATTTGGATTAGACATCTAAGGCTTTAACTGCAGTGTATTTTTTTGTAGGAAAGGGGAAGTTGTAGTCAGTTTGGAATAAAACACCATGAATAATGCTTTAGGGAAATTACATCAGTAGTGATGTGTAATGTGGAATAGAGGAAGAGAGACCACAGGAAGCAGGCCTAGCAGGCATTCTAGGTTGTTTTGTCCCTCTCTTCCCCCATATCCCACCTCATCATTCTTATTCCTGTCTCTTCACAGTGAAAATGGGGACTAGAGTGACCATTGCTACTAAAGTCTGTGTTGAGTTCTTCAAGGATACTGGAAAGGAAACAAGTCAGGGGTCACTGGCCTGGCATATGGTAGGCTCTCAATAATACTTGTGGAACGAGTAGATATAGGGATGTACGCTGGTCTTGGAACTGGAAGGCTCAGGTTCAGGGCCCATTTCAGTCTCCCACCATCTGTGTGCCCTTAAGAAAATCCCCAAATCTCTTGGGCCTCTGTTTTTTTTTTTTCCTCTGTACACTGAGGGATCATAAAGGCTGTTCTTATAAGTTCCGTCCAAATGCATGTTATTATTATCTGATTCTATGTGCTTGTCATAGCCATGGTGTTTGTGTATGTGCAGAGAGTGGCATGGACTGAGTGTTGGTAATAGGCACAGAGAAGATAAACATGGGAAACATTTTAATAGAGGAACCAGCATGTTCTGGCTTCAGTTTTAATCAATATTGTTCAATAGATAAGCCAAAGACCCTCCTGCTACAGAATATGTGGACTGATTCACAAAATGTAACAGACCTCTGAAATGCTTAACAAAGATTGCAGTAAAGGAAAGAAAATCTATATGGACCAAACCTGGGAAGAGAAATGAGAAATGTAAGCAAGGGATGTGCTATGACTAACCCCAAGAGGTATGAGGAGGGAGGCTTATTGCTTATCTGTGCTGACCTGAGCTCTGGCTGGGGGTGTTGCCTATGCAAATGTATAACTATATGGGTTAGAGTTTGAACTCACAACTCCTGTGTGATATAGGAACCTTGGGCCAAGAATTAACATAAAGACTGATCTCCATCAGTTGGTACTCTTAGGATGCATGGCACAAGCACACACAAAACTGCTCAGGAAGAAAATACCTTCAACCCAGGCCATGGGGTATTATTGCCCAGATAAACCCCCACTGAAGATGAACTCAACAAACTAAAAATTACAATACACAAAAGGAGACATGTACCATAAATGAGAGTAGATAAGATCCTGAAGAACTTCAGGAAGATCCAACAGGTCTGAGTGACAGCCTGGGTACAGGAGGAGGGATCAAAGATGAATCCCACGGAAGAACTGTTAAGTTGCTGAAATGAGGCTAGGGACCCAAACAAATGGTAGTCACCATTAGCAGAAATTGGGTATATGGAAGAATGATTTGGTTTTAGACAGAAATATTTGAAATGGCAGTAATGAACACACTATGGAGGTGTTCATTAGTCCGACCAAGGGGCTACACCTGGGGTTGTTGAGACCAGGGCTGGCTGGCTTAGAAGTCATTTATGCAGCAGTGATAGCTAAAGGCCTGGAAATGAATGTGCTTTCCAAGAAGAGTGTTGAAATAGGGAAGGTGAGAGAGGAACCAAGTCTGGAAGAACACCCGTATTTTGAAGGCCAGATGAAAGAGAGGCGTGAGTAAGGAAAGAATGCTCTATTAGTCCCTGATTCTGTGTGGGTCTGGCCTAATATTCTCTTCCCTCAGAGTCTCTAGAGGAAGCTCCAGTAAATGGAACAATTTCTCTTGGGAGTAATAGGAAGGAGTTTTCAGCTGGGCGTTCTAGACTTAGGCAGGGCTCTAAGTCACTTCAGTGGGGGTTCAATTTTTCTCATCTGTGATATTTAGGCCTAGGTGTGTGCGAGGACAAGAGAGGGGCATGATAGAGCTGATAGTACCTGACAGAATGCTGTTAAAGGGGGTAAGGGTGGGGTGGTTAGACACCACCCACCCACAGTCTGTCTGCCCTTCTCCCTTTGCTTAGGTTGTATGGTTTGCAACCAGTTGCTTTATATCTGAGCCTCTGTGCTCTTCCTAACACTGCACGGAAAATGAAGTCAGGTGGTCCATACCTATAAGTGAAACGTGTGGTCACTTTAATAGTAAGCTACTGAAAATCATCATTATCTTATGTCTTTGTGAATCTGCCACTTACCTTTTACAGTACCTGATGGTCCACCATTCGAGCCTCTCTACAGGGTTTAACATTCCCCTCTGCAGGCTAGTCTTTAAAAATGTTAACTCTTCTAGAAGAGAATGTGGAGTGGAGTCCTTTATCACAAAGTGGTCTATTAGATACAAGATATTCAATCATGTGAACGCACTTAATACCTTGGGAAAGACATGGGTGGAGTTCTCTGACTTGATAATTTTGTTTCTGGTCAACTTGACTGTGGGGTGGAGGGTGAGCATGTCTGACAGTGACAAAGAAGCCAAAGGATCAGAAGCCGGCTTGATCTGTCATCACAGGACTGTAAAGGATTCTTAACTCAGGAATGGCTCAGCACAGAAGAGAAAAGAATAAAGCCCACAGACAGGCCCTATGCTTTCCTTAGCAGAGAGTAGTTACTGGGGAGGAGAGATGGGATCACAGCAGGCTTTTAAAGTTCCAGCTTCTGCCAAAGGTGGCCAGAAAGAGTATAAAAGCTTTTGAGTTGGAAGTTCAGGGAGTAAAGGGGGAGCAAGTTACATCCATTCCCTATCTTCCCCATCACAAAATCATGCTTTCCTCTCTTCTAGCTCCAAACCCCTCCCTCAAGCCATGAAGGGAGGATTCACCTCAAAGGAGAACTAGGGAAAGGGGACTGTGGCAGGTGCATGGCTGGATGGTAAATGGGCTGCTGCCACCTGGAAAAGATTCTCTGTAAGGTACTAACCTGACTGTGAGAATCTGGCAAGCACCCTCTCCTTGCTGGGCTTGGCTCTGCCAATCCATGGTCTAGCTGAATGCTGAGTCCCTTTTGGCTATGACAGCATGTGCTTCTCATACAGATGCACAGGCACTGAGTGGAGCCTCTGTGATACCCAAGACTCTGGGTGTTCACAAACAGCACTGACATACTGCAGTCTTCTGTTGCTGTTGCTACTGCCTGGGGCTCCCTCTAGTTGCCGAACCTATTTCACTTCTTGGTAGGAAGCCTTTCCAAACAGTACTCTTAAGCTGAGGTGCCAACTATCCTGGGGTTGGTAAAAAAAAAAAAAGCACTGGTTCTGGAGCCAGATAGATCTGAGTTTGACCTTGTCTGTTCCTAGCAGGGTTACCCAGCAAGTTACCTACTTTGCTTCCTCATCTTTAAAATAGAATATATGCCTGCTGCACTTGGGATTGTGAGGATTAAGGATAATATATGCTCGATGTTTAACACCTAAGCCTCTCAATCTATCTCAAGTTTCAGAAACACCTTGAGCCCTTAGGTCAGTTGTGACTAAATACATCTGTTAATTCAGTACATATTTATTGAATGCCTACTATGTGCCACAGTGCCTGACAGAAGCTTCGTAGTGATTCCATTGGCATGACTATCTCTCTTCTCTTCTGGCACACATTCTCCTGGGGGAGTGGTTGGGGGAATGGGTCAGAAGCTTGGATAGCAGATTCAGTAAGCTTTTAGCACAATAATTTTAATTGCAAAAATAAACAGTTTTGTCAACTGCTCGAGAGTAGCGTCTGCTTTACAAAAATTAACAACAACAAAAGGAAATAACCCCAAAGCAAAACGTTACATCCAATGGCTGCTGGGAACGACATTGCTGTACAAAATCCCGCGCGAGACCGGCTCGGCGCTGCCCCAGCCTGCCTCTGGGGGCGGGGGGATCTTGTGGGGGGCGTGGAGTGTGCGCCAAGCCAGTTACAAAACACTGTCTTGAGTCCCAAGAAAGTGCCTGCTCGGTGCATGAGAGGACTTCCCTCATAACGCGGCTGACGCGGGAGTCTGAGCCCGGACCGCGGGAGCTGTCCACGGAGCTGGTGCTGAACGAGGCATGAACGACGGGCATTTTAAGGGAACTGGAAGGGGGACCAGAGGCCGGCCCCGGGACTTGCCGGAAAGAGGAGAGGGGAGCGGGGCAGACCAGGTCGCCTCTTTCGTGCCGAGAGGCGGCGCCCCAATCTACAAACCCATTTCCTCCTCACAGGGCGGCGAAAGAGAGGCCCAAAGAGTAAAAGCCAAGGCCCTTGAGCCGTTCCTCGGCGCGCGCCTTCTGCTTAAGGTGCACCTTGCTGTGCCGTTTCTTCTCATCACTGCGCGCAAAGCGGCGGCCGCACACGTCGCAGGCGAAGGGCTTCTCACCCGTGTGAGTGCGCACGTGTGTGGTAAGGTGGTCGCTTCGGCTGAAGTTGCGGAGGCAGATGCGGCACTGGAAGGGCTTGTGGCCCGTGTGGATGCGCAGGTGGCGGTTGAGCTCGTCGGAGCGCGCAAAGCTGCGCACACAGCTCTCCACTGGGCAAGCAAAGGCCTTGGCATGCGGCCGCGGGCAGAAGCAGCGCGCGCTACACTTGCCGCCCCTGCGCCCCTTACGCCGCGCCTTGGTAGGGGGGAATGGGGCCGACGGTGGTTGCCCAGGAGGCTCAGGCACCCCACTGCTCCCGGGGATGTCTGCCACCAGAGGTTTCGGGAAGTCCGCCGCGGCGCTGCGGAGGCCCATGGGGGAAACCTGAGGCTGAGTAGCGGTCAGAAACTCTCCGCTGTCACCGCTACTCCCTCCCTCCCCACTAGGAGGGGTCAGGAGACCTGGGAGGCCTTCGCCCACCTCCCCTAAGTCACCCGGGGCCAGCGGGAAAGCGTCGTAAGCCCCCGTGGGATAGAGTCTGTTGGCGGGGCCGGCTGGCAGCTCCGCTGGGCAGCTGATGGATAGCAGGTCTTCAATCTTGGCCCCCATCGCGGGGAAACGGGCATCGGAGGCGGTCTGGTAGCCTCCTTGTGACCCACAGCTCCCTGGGGCTCCAGCTGAAAGTAGCTCCCAGGGAGCATAGGGGCCTTTGAAGGCCGAGGCAGTGTCCAGCGCTGGAGAGGCCGGAGGTGCCCGGAGGCCTGGCTTGACGTCGGGTGGGGAGAGCTGAGGCTCATACAGGCACTGTGAGGGGCCGCCTGCCGAGGGAGAGATCTCCCAGAACGCCTCTGAGAAGGTGGCAGCGCCCAGATCCGGGGAGTAGAGGTCCGCTGGACCCGGCAGCAAGGCGTCGGGGCCTGCGGGAAAAGAGGCGTCCAGCGGAGACCGAGATGCTGCCGCCTCAGGGCCGGGGAAAGGTGCCAGACCTAGGATGCCCGACATGAGGTTGAAGAGTGCCTCCGGGTCGTGCGGGTGTTCGGGTACTGCTTGGATGAAGAAGCTACCGCTGTAGCTGAGGCCAGGAGGGGGCGTGGGTGCAGGCCCCTCCAGGAAGCAGGAATCCGCTAAGTCCCCCCCTGCGCCGCAGCTGCTCAGAGCCCAGCTCAAGAAGTCGCCTGCTGAGGAGGGAGCAGGAATCAGCTCCGGGCACGTCAAAGGGTGCGCCTCAGAGTCTGCAAGCCCCCACCCACTGGGTTCTTGGGGCGCACTGACACATAAAAGGTGCCTTTTCCACATTCTTATCCAGCCTGAGCCCGCATACGCCCCAAGACGCACACACAAACATGCACACGCAAAACACACGTGCACAGGCAAAAGGACGCCTTGATACACCCACAGGTTCCTGCGGATGCGCTGGCGGCACAGCGGAGCTGGACATGGAGGTGCGCACCTCAGGACCCCCCGGCCTCCTAGCACCCCCACCCCCACAGCTCTAGCGTTTCAGTCCCTGGCAGGTTTTCAGGCACGATGCGCCCCCGCGCTGCGCCGCCGTCTGAACACCTTCGGCCGTTCTCCTTACCTCCGGGGTATCCGGCTGCCGCCGACGCGTCTCTGCTGGGCAACCGGGACAATTCGGTACTGGGTTCCGCGCAACAGCCCTCGGTGGACTTGACCAGAAGCGCGTCGGGGCCGGAAAACTCGCTAAGGTGGAGCATGGCGCGGCTGCGGGGCGCCGGGGGCCTCGCCCGCTGGGCTTGGCGCGCGGGTGACGAGGAAGCCAGCAATTGGGGTGCCCTGCGCCTTACAGACCCAGTCGGCTGGGCTCCTGGCTCCAGGCGCTCACCTCTGGGAAAGAGGTCCGAGGGCCGAGGCTCCCTTGCTCGCCGGGACCGGCCTCGGGCGGCGGCTCCTCGCCTCTCCAAAGCGCAGCCGGGCTCCCCTGATCCGCGGCCCCCCCACTTATATAGCAGCGGCCGCGCTGGCTCCGGGCTTCCGACTCCCCGGGCCACTGCCATTTCGGGAGGCCCCGGCCCTGCCGCCGTGACGTAAATGCCCAAACATGGACACAGGATGTGTGCCGGGGACTCCCGAAAAGGAAAGCTCGGGCTGTGACGTCGTCGCCGCCGCCGCCGCCGCCGCCGCCGCCGGGCCCGCGCCGCTACGTGCGCGCGCGCTCCCCGAGCGTGGAGTCCGGTGCGCGCCGGGCCCGCGGGTGCGTCTGACTGGGCCCCTGCGCCACGTGGGGCCGGACGTTCCGTTGGTGCACTTCCCCTCTGCGGGCAGGGGTCGGCGGTCGGCGAGGAAAAGCCGCGTGGGCTTCGGGATTCCACAGTTGGGGCTTCGAATCCACTCCCTGGCACGTACAACCTGTGTCACTTAAGCGCCCTGAATATCAGTTTCCTCACCTGTGAAATGGAGCTATGTCTATCTACTTCATAAGTTTACTGTAAACAGTTATTGGGTTAGAGCATATTAAATGCTACGCATGGGCACACAGTAAACCACAGAGATGTTTGACATTATTCATTATTTGCTTCCACCTGTGTGCCTTTTCATTTTCTTAATAGTGTTTTTTTCTTTAGTTTGTTCTAGGAAAAATAACTTAATTCAATTAAAAAGGACCGTAACGCTTGCACTGATGAGAGGAAAAATCGATTAGTACAAAAGGGTAGGGTATATTCTAAATTGAAAAGTAAAAGTGTCTTCCCTCCCCATCTACCTCCTAAGGTAGCAGCATCTAAGTATCTTGTGTTTTCTTTCAGAAAAAAAAATGCATATGCAAGCATACTCACTGTCTTGCAATATAATTTTTTCCCATTTATAATAACTGAGAGATTGCTCCATGTCTGAACATAAGGAGGTTTGTCATTCTTTTCTAAGGCTGCGTAGTACTCCATTATGAGGGAGGTCAGTTTGTCTCCTATCCATGAGCATGTTAGAAGCTTTCAACCTTTGGTTTTAACCGACGTTGTTGTAGTCAACATTCTTGACTATATAAATGTGAATGTATCTGTGGGATAAATTCCAATGAGTGTAATTATGGGTCAAGGCTACGTAAAATTTTGATAGACAATTGGCAAATTGCCCTCCATAGAAGTAGGGCCAATTCCTGCTCCCTCTTCCCTCACCTACAGGGTATGAAATGCTTCTATAGACTTTTTTCTGCCTTGACAGTATCTAAGGATACTGTTCCCAGCAACACACAGAGAATCCACAGGATATATTCCTCTGAAATCAGCACCTGGACTAATTGGGAAAAATTTTTTTTCCAGAAGAATTTTTTCTTCTGGAAAAAAAAAAATTCCCTAATCTTAAAGTGGCTGTGAATCTTGGCTGCAGAAGATCAGTCAACTCCAGCAAAGAACCCTGCCTACTCTCCTGATCTCATCTGTTTCTGCTGTGGATTTCCCTCTGTCTTATGTTCTTTAAATAGTTTTGGTTTTATTTTGTTTTATAGCTCACTTAACTCCTCTCTGGAACCAAATTAGGGGATTAAATCAATACACAGATTAGCATGTTTTTCTTTACAAACAGGATCGGTTCTTGCGACTCTAGGAGTTGGAAAGTGGGGAGGGCAGGGCTAGGGTTCCCTCTTCTTTGTCTGGTTTCCTATGAATGGGAACAAAGCCACTCTGGTGTGATGGGCTACAGCATGACTTGTAGTATATCTCCCAGCCTCCCTTGTCCACTGGTACTCGCTTTTTTGAGAGGATGCCAAGAATGCCCCAATCTCACCAAATTCTCAGGCCTTTCACCCTATGTCCATTATCCAAACATTCATTCATGCCTTCATTTTCTCAGTGTTCATTCACACAGTATTCCTTCCTTAAGTGCTTACTAAAGGCCAGAGGTAGACTTTGGTTTTGAGTCCACCAGACCCCTCAGACCCACCTCCATCCCTAACTGCCCCAACCCCACTCTACAATGACCCCACAAGTGTGTTCACAGAATATGTCATCACATAATCACTTGCAAAATCTATGCTGACACACTTGCACTCATCTTCTCCCCATGTCTGGAAATCATACAAAGGTTTTCAAGAGTCCCCTATGGGCAGCATATCCTAACAAATGCCACAGATATAATTCTATGTTAGCTACACACGTGTTTGTACATAGGAAATGCAGAAACCCAGCACATGTCTATAAGGATTAAACACACAGAGCACTATTTCCATTATACACTATTTCAGACCAGGGGATTGATTGTAATCCAAATGCATTGCCAAGGCCAGGTGAGCTCACACCAGACACAGAGGGCACACATGTCTCAAATCCATTCTGGCATCTTACTGCTTGGGAGGGAGGAGGAGTGGAGGGGTTTGGCTAGGCTGGTGTCCAGGGCTCCCCAGGCTGCCCCGTCGGGCCAGATTGGCCAGCCCCAGGTTCCCCGTCCCTTCTGCTGTTCTTCCCTCTGCCACAGCATTCCTCCTCCTTCTTAGTCATGGATAATTCCCCTACTCCTTTGGCAAGTTCCCAGACCTTTGCTGCTTTCTGCCAAGGGCTGTTGGGCTAGGTCTGTGTTGATAAGGGTCCAAGCCACCCCAGCTTCTTGTTGCAGGCCAGGCCTGGGGGTAGAGCTGCAGAGGGAAGATTGAATAGGAGAGGAGATGGGGAGCACAGCTTGCACTCTGAATGTGGGCTGGCCCACACACCCATCTCTGAGCCACTCACCTTCAGTGGACACACATACACACACTCTCACATGTGGGATGGTTACCTCTGGAGGGCAATTGCATCTGCATTTGGTTCCTTGAGGAGGAGGAGGAGGGAATATAAAGAAAATGGTCATGTTATAACCCTTCCCAGCTCAGCCCCTCTTACCTCTAAATTTTAACAGCTCTAAAAGTGATTCTGAGCCTAAATAGAATAAAGGTCTTTGAGAGGGGAAGAAAGAGGAGCTTAGACCTATGAGTTCTACCTTAATTCACACTTTAAATATAAAAACACAAACTGGCAGGAAAAAAAGGAAAATCACATTGTTTGAGCATCTTAATAAACATATCATTTAATCATCCCAAAGCTCTATGGAATAAAGAATTGGAGACCTATATCACAGATGAAGAAACAGATTAGGGGTGCCTGGGGGGCTCAGGTGGTTAAGCATTTGACTCTTTTTCAGCTCAGGTCATGATCTCATGGTTCGTGAGATTGAGCCCTGTGTTGGGCTCTGTGCTGACAGTACAGAGCCTGCTTGGGATTCTCTCCTTCTCTCTCTGCTCCTTTTCAACTCTCTCGGGTGTGCTCACTCTCTCTCTCAAAATAAATAAATAAAAATTAAAAAAAAATGAACAGGCTAGATAAGGTTAAATAACTTGCTCAAGACCACACTTCTATTCAGTGGTAGGATGGACACGCAGGCCCAGGTTAGCCTACTCCACAAGATAATTTAGAAAGAGATTATTCATTTTACAAAAGGATTCACTCTAGGATGGCCTAGATGGAGGATCTCCCTCTAGCTTTTCAAGTAGGGTGTGATGTACAAACTTGATCTGGCTGGTGTCCATCCCTGCAAAGATTCCCTAGATTGACTGCCGTGGATAGGATGGATAGGAACACTGTGGGTCACATCAGACACGTGCTGAGGAGAAGCATATGCAAGGTCCTTGGGAACTAGCGTGGACATTGGTGATGGTGGTGGTGGGAGTGTGTGTGTATGTGTTGTGTGCATGTGGCCTTGGGGAGGGTGAGAGGAAATTTTCCGATTTCCGTTGGGAAAGGAAAGTTTACCTTCTGGACAAGCTTGGGACAGACAATTACTGAATGAATTAATGAGTGAAAAAATTCATTCATCAAATGTTCATTGAGTACAGCCCTGTGCCAGGCACCGCGCAGGCTCTTGGGACACTGTTGCTGATGCTGCAGTGGATAAGACTAGAAGCTCTGGATCCAGGGTGGGAGGAGGGAGGAGGAGGAGAATGGGGAGGAGTGAGCCTCCCTCTTCTTTCTTCTAAGAAGGGCCCAGCCCCTGTCATCATTCTGGTAATGCTACTGCCCCCTCCTCCACCCCCCACCTTGATCTTTCTGCTCTAAATATCATTGTGTTCAAATAATAGTGTATATATTTAAAAAGACTCCAAGAAGACAGCTGCCTCAGAGTATTAATCATGAAGAGGCCAGCACTCAGTCTCCATGGCGACTCCTGACAGAGCTGAAGAGCAGCTCCTCTGCCCACTTCCTGGGGCCATGGGGATGCGGGGACACAGCATCTCTCACCCTTCTCTTTCCTCTCTGCCTCCTCTCTCTCCCTCCTTCCTCTCCTTTCTTCTTTCCCCACCTTCCCTCTCCACTCCCTCTCATTCTCTCTTCCTAAAAGATTTAGTTAAAAGCAGGGACAGAGGCAGGATTCAGCCATCAGACTAACAAGGAACATGGCCAATGAGACTGCAGCAGGGATGAAGTGTGCCTCCAGCCGCCACCTCTGCAGGACACAACTCCTGTCCCCGAGACCCCTGCAGCTCCCCTTAGGCTGCACTGACCACTGTGATGGATGCGATATGAACATGTCTTGAGGCAAGGGACCCACTGCCAGGGTCCTTCTCTGTCCCCTCCCCTGCCCATGGTAGTCATTGGTTTATAGTTTCTGTCTTTACTATTTTTAATGCTCATTGGAAAAAGATAAACATGTTAAAATGAAAATATCTTTCCCAATTCTATACCCAGATAAATACATTGAAATAGTTTCAAGTTGATTCCTTACAGATTTTTCTTCATGCATATTCATTCAACATTCCTCTATTCAACTGTAATACTACCATCATCATTATTATTTATACCAATGGTGTCACACTATACATACTCTTGTAATTAACATTGTACCTTGTTTTTCTTTTCCCCATCATGATACAGATTAATCTATAGTGCTGTTAACAACTGCTCCAGCGTATTCCATCATGTAGATGTACATGTTTTTGTTTCCTGTTTTTCAGTACTATGTAATGAATCTGTCTGTGCAGAGCCTTTTTTGTGTCCTTGGTGTACTGATGGAGGTAGTAATGATAAGTATGCTAGTTAACATTTGTATACCACTTACTGTGGGCACTATTCACCAGGTATTGAGAGTTTTGCATATACTCACCATTTAATTCTCACAATAGGATGAGTACTATTATTATCTCTACTTCATAGATGGGGAAGTTGAGGCACGGGGAGATTAAGAATCTTGCCCAAGTTTACGGGATTAGTAAATGATGGTGCCGGCATCTGAAGCTACAGTAAAACTATAGGCTGGATCCCAAAAAGCAGAATTCCTAGGTCAAAGATAATAACGTTCAAATTTATAATGTCAAATGTTCCTCTAATTAAATTGCTTCAGTTTTGGAGCCAGACAGCAGCATATGAGAGTCAACTGTTAACTGGTAAGCACCAAGAGGTATTCTGGTGATATTTTAATTTGCATTGTAAATTTAATTTGCATTGTAAACATTATAGGAATCTTTCCGCAGGGCCTTAGTATTTCCTTTTCTGTGATCCAGGGGAACGTTACTAATGCTCACATTCCCACAATGGGCACTGGAGATCAGGCTGTTCTGGCACTGACTGGACTGGGGTGTGGGGTGTGGGGGCTTCTGTACCCTCCTTGCTTTTGTTCTTTTTAGTTCCTGGTCATGGGGGAGGCAGAGAAAAAGAGAACAAGGAAGACAACATTGGACAGAGCTGAGAGGTAGAGGATCACAGGAAACGTGTGACTGGGATGGGTTCCAGAAGGGTCAGAGGCGGTGGGCGGGATGGACTCAGTGACTTCTCCATACTGCTACCCACCCTGGGACTTGGAATCAGCCTCCTTTGGCCCTCTTTGTGTCTAAGTCTGGTTCCCCCTTTGTGGGCAATAGTATACGTTGATATACATTTTTATTTGATTAGGTAATGGTGTTCAGAGCATTGCTTTTCAGTTCTTGAGTTGAGAAGGTGAAAAAGAGGCTGATAGTGGCCTGAGAGTCTGTAGTTCTAGAACAGAATTCGAATCACAAACAAGCCTGCTGTGCCTCCCCACCTCCTCAGTGGATCTCTCTCCTCCTGGTGGATCTCTTTCCTCCCAGGCCTCTCCTGCTTCCTCTCACCTGACTTCATCTCACTGTCTTCTATCCTCTCTCCTCCTCCCCTTCTCACAATAGTTGTCTTTAAACTACTTTAAATGTTTATTTATTTTTGAGAAAGGGAGCGAGTGCTAGCGGGGAAGGGGCAGGGAGAAGAAGAGACAGAGGAATCAGTGCAAGCCACCCACAGTGCCCATATTGCTTTAAAGCAGATTGGTCAATGTTCTGGAACCAGACAGCATAACTCTAAAATACCCAGGCAGTTTATCCATAGATAGGCCACTGAGCCGTAGCCTGAGTCCTCTGTGTGTCCTCAAACCCTGACAACCATCAGAAGGCCAGGCTTCTGGTTGCAAGTGACAGAAATGCAACCTGAATTAGTTTAGGCCAAATAAATGAATTACACCTCCCTCCCTCCCAACCCCAAACGGAATTTATCAGCTCACAGACTCCAAAGGAGTATCAACCAACCAACCAACCAACCTACAAGGGAGTAGAGATACAGCTGCGTGTCATGAGCTAGTGGAATCAGAGGCTAAGAGTTTTTCAAATACTCTCAGCTCTTTCTCTTTTCTCTCATTGATGACTGAAAACCTAGTGGACTTGATGCTCTCCATGTCAGCCTGCTGTGATAAATAGACTCTCATTCTCAGTTCCAGGCAAGAAAGACCTGTGCTGTCTCCCTAGGACAATTATCTGGCTAGGGGCAGAGGCGGTGGTATATAGCTGGTGAGACCACAAGGGGCTTTTTGTTTTGAGGGCCTTTCCCAAGAAGAGGATACCACTGGGATCCAGGAAAACTTCCAAGAGACCTCTGCCTCAGGCTCTGAGGGCAGGAGCTAGGTGGCAATGGGCTCTGGCGTGTTCTCATAACAGGGGCAGAAATGGATAGTTCCTTTTGCTTTAACAGTGCCCCTGGAGCAAGTCGCCTACTCCTTCTGTCTGCCAGCTCCAAGGAACACTGCCCAAAATAAAAATCCCTAATTAGCAATTCCTGCAATCCAGAGCAAAACAATGTATTTATTTCCTAGAATAATCTGGAGCCATATTCAGCTTGGCAACCAGTGGGTCTCACATATTCATGCGGGGTGCCATGTGAAGACTCCAGCAGGGGCTGATACTCAGTCAGGGCATGAGGGGGAGGGCTGCCGGGGTCCCCTGCCCGGCAGCAGCAAGCAGGGGCCCAGAACAGAACTGGCTTTGTCAATGATGTACAGCAGGTTTCTGGTACAGGGTACATAGGGAATGAAAGGAGCTTCAATAAGATTTCTAAACACCAGTACCCATAAAGGCCAGTCTGGGGACACATGGCCTACAGGGTCACAGAGAACCCCATTATGGAGTTGTGATTTGAAGCCGGGGAACTTAGGGAACTCGTTCCAAACCAGCTCTACTGTTAGCTTTTTCTGTGACTTTTAGCAATTAGCAATGCCTTCTGTGCTTGCATTTTTCTCACCTGCGTAATGGGGGTATGCGTTATTTGCTCACCTACAGTCTGAGGATTAAGAATCGACAAATCAGGCAGTTGAAGGACAAGTACTTGCTATAAAATTGAGAGGCAATGAGATGGAATATATCCAGTTAAGAAAGAGTAGACAACCCTGGTCACCCCAAATGTGCTTCCGCTTTCCTGGGTACCTCCTCATATGGGAGTGAGATAGGTTGCCATGACCAGGATTTTGTGACTAGCTTTCCCCCCACCCCCATCCTTGCTCTCATTCATTCACTGATTCATTCATCTAAATATTTATTGAGGAATTACTGTATCAGCCATTTTAACAAATTATCACAGAAAGGTGTGATGCTTGTTACAGGTGGTTTGGGATCATACCATGGGGTAGAGATAGTTATCTAGTTAAGACTTTCAGGGGAGGCTTCCCTTGAGAAAGCAACATTTCATTTGAAACCAGAAGGTTGAGTAAAAGTTAGCCATGAGGAAAGGACAGCTTAAGTGGGGAGAATGTTCTAAGCAAAAGGTCAGAAAGTGTGTGTGTATGTGTGTGTGGGGGAGAGAGAGAGAGAGAGAGGATTCAGGGACAGAGAGAGGATTCAGGGAACTGAAGGAAGTCCGTAATGGCTGGACTATAAGGAGTAAAAGAAGCTAGAAAGGAGAAGTAGGGCTACGTGGGAGCAAGGGGCAAGCTCAGGGTCACGGAGGATCTTTTAAAGCATATTTATGTATCAGGATTGTATCCTTAGGGCAATAAGATGCCTTTGGATGGGGGTAAACTGTGTAGGACATGTGGTTTTTATTTTAGAAAGACCAGTCTGCCTACTGTATGGAAGGTGACATGGAGGGGAGATCAGATAGGAGGACCCTGCAGCAAAGCAGGTGAGAGAAGGTCCTGAGGCCTGAGCCACGGTCATAGTAACAGGTAAGAAGCATGAGCAGTCATTTGGGAGCTAGAATATAATGGACATACATACATGAGTGGTTAGCAACCCCATGGGGCAGAAGGGAGAGATGGGAACCTCAAATTCTGGATTTGACAATGGAGTAGTCATTTTTTTAGGTGGAGAACCAACAGGAAAAGCAGAGTCCTCCAACCAAACACACTATGTTTTATTTATGGAACTATAACTTATATACAGTGAAAGGAGCAAATCTTAAGTGTACAGTTTGATGACTTTTTACCCAAATCAAGATATAGAACGTGACATCCCCCAGAAAGTTCCCTTGTACCCATTTCAAGTCATCAGACACCCCCTCTTTGAGGTAATTACTGTTTTTCTCTGCTATCCCTATTGATTAGTTTTTCCAGTTCTTGAACTTCATATACATGGAATAATTCAATGTGTGCTGTTTCGCATCTGGCTTCTTTTGCTCAACACAAAGTCTATAAGTGTATCCAATCCATGTTTTGGGTGTATTAGTAGTTTGTTCTTTATTATTATTTTTAATCACAGATGAATATTCCATAGTTTGAATATATCAGTTTGCTTATTTGCTCCATTCTCCTACCGATGGAGGTAGGTTTTTGTTGTTGTTGTTAGCTTTATGTTTGTTTATTTTGAGGAAACCAAAAGGAAAATGATTTATAAATGAATAATAATGAAAAGATATAACAGTTTTAAACCCTTATGACCTACACTGTAGCTTTAAAATATATAAATAAGGGGTGCCTGGGTGGCTCAGTCAGTTAAGCAACCAACTCTTGATTTTGGCTTAGGTCATGGTCTTATGGTTTGTGGGATTGAGCTCTATACCAGTCTGCTTGGGATTTTCTCTCCCTCTCTCTCTGCCCTCCCCCTACTCACACATGTGTGCGTAATCTCTCTCATAATAAGTAAACTTAAAGTAAAATACATAAATAAAAGGTATGATAAGAGATCTCATTTACTTAAGAGAAAAACCTTTTAAAAATTTAGTAATGAACTGAAGAATGTGCAAAGTGAATAAGAACAAAACTATGAAATTTTCCTGAAGGGCATTAAAGAATAGAATAAATGGGGAGATATATTTTCTTGGATGGAAAGACTCATTAGTATAAATACATCAATGTGCCAATGTCATTGGGTTCTCTGTGAAGCACATGTTGAGAGGGGGTCAGGAATTCAAGGGGCTTATTTGGGAGTAATACACGGGCAGGAGATACACAGGCCACAATGCACATCTGACAGAGTCTCAGGCAACCCAGTGATGAATTTCAGAGCAAAACTTGCCCATTAAAAAGACTTTGCACTGAGAAGAATTGGCCTGTTCTGTAGTTCACCCTCTGTACTCAGTCAGTGGGGAGGGCCTTTCTGGAAAAAAAGCATGGCCTTGGCTTGAAAGCTGAGGCGAACCTGAGAGGTGCTAACAGCTGGAGGCTCAGCTACACCTCTGCTCCTTGCAGCTGGATCCCATGTCCTTTCCTGAAGGGGGACTCCACAGCTGCTAGTCAGGTCTCTCCAGAGTAATCTGCATTTCCTGCAACTCCAATAACAATGCACGTATAATATGCTTATGTACAGGAAACAATCTAAAGGAGTAAAGAGATGAATTATGAGAAATCATAAGAGAGTTTATAAAAGTTTCTTGGTGCGAAGTCAACACATAAAAATCTATTCTTTCTGGTGGCTCAGTTGGTTAAGCATCGTACTTCGGCTCAGGTTGTGATCTCACTGTTTGTGAGTTTGAGGCCCGCGTCAGGCGCTGTGCTGACAGTTAGCTCAGAGCCTGAAGCCGGCTTCAGATTCTGTATCTCTCTCTCTCTGCCTCTTCCTTGTTCATTGTCTGTCTCTCTCTTTCAAAAATAAATATTTAAAAAAATTTTTTAAATCTATTCTTTCTATATATTGGCAACAACGAACCAGAAACTTAAATGTAAAAGGGAAAGAAAATGAAGCAGAATTTTAAAAATTCTATCATGAGAACAACAACAAAATATGCAATACTGAAGTATAACATAAGAGTAAAATCTGTATAAAGAAATTGATAACATCTGGGCCTCTGGGTGGCTTAGTCGGTTGAGTATCCTGCTTTTGATTCCAACTCAGGTCATGATCCCAGGATTGTGGGATCGAAGCCCACATGGGGCTCTGTGATGAGCATAGAGTCTGCTTAAGAATTTCTCTGTTCAAGATGAATGGATCAAGAAGATGTGGTTTATCTATACCATGGAATACTCCATGGCAATGAGAAAGAATGGAATCTGGCCATGTGTAGCAACATGGATGGACCTTGAGGGTGTTATGCTGAGTGAAATAAGTCAGGCAGAGAAGGACAAATATAATATGTTTGCACGTATAGGTGGATTAGGAGGAACTTGACGGAGGACCATGGGGGAGAAGAAAGGGAAAAATAGTTGGGGGAAGAGAGAAAGGCAAACCATGAGAAACTCTTGAATGCTGAAAATGAACTGAGGGCTGATGGGGGTAGGGAAGAGGGGAAGGGGGGTGATGGACATGGAGGAGGGCACTATTGGGGATGAGCACTGGGTATTATATGGAAACCAACTTGACAATAAACTATTAAAATAAATAAATAAAAGTGCACCTGTGAATGTAAAAAAAGGCCAGTAAGGTGTGGGGTTTTTTAGGAATTGGGGTGCAGTTTGACAGATTAATCTTGAAGTATGTTTGGAAGAATATGAAAGAACAATAAGATAATTTTTATCATTATGACTAATGTTTTTAAAATTTTAAATATAAAAATCTGTTAAAATAATGTAGTGCTAGAGCGAGGGATACTCAGATGGAGTAATGGAATAGTCAAGAAACCAACCCACTTATATAAGGAATTTAGAATGTGATAAAAGTAGAATTTCACATGAATGGCAAAATTTTGATTGTTGAATATGTGGCACTGAGAGATCTGGGTAGACCTGTAGGAAAAAGTAGAATACATGTTTTATCAGATAGTCAAAAACAAATTCAAGATGTATTAAAAATGTAACAACAGGGTGTGCCTGGGCGGCTTGGTGTGTTGGGCATCTGACTTTGGCTCAGGTCATGATCTCATGGTTTGTGGGTTCGTGCCCTGCATTAGGCTGTGAGTTGACAGCTCTGAGTCTGCTTCCGATTCTGTCTCCCTCTCTTTCTGTCCCTCCCTCACCCCTCTCTTTATTTAAAAAATAAATAAATAAACATTAAAAAAATAAAAATAAGGGCGCCTGGGTGGCTCAGTTGGCTAAGCGTCCAACTTCAATTCACGTCATGATCTTACAGTTCATGAGATTGAGGTCCATATTGGGCTCTCTGCTGTCAGCACAGAGCCTGCTTCAGGTCCCCTGTCCCTTGCTCTGCCCCTTTCCAGCTTGTGTGCTCTCTCTCTCTCTCTCTCACAAAAACAAACATTTTAAAAATAAAAAATAAATAAGAATAAAAATGTAATAACAAACCTAAAGCAATAATATAGTAAAACATATGTAGGAGAATATTTTTATAATCTTGGGATGAGGAAGGTCTTTGCAAGCAGAAGACTCAGAAGCCACATTAGAAAGACTGGCAACTTTGCCTATGTGAAAAATTTTAATGTTTGATAAAAGCCATAAAGAAATCTAAAACAAAGCAAAGTTTTGGAGAAAAAATCTCTCTGCATATAATAGACATGGCTAATATTGAAAGAGTACTTACAAGTAACTTAAGGAGACAAACAAATCAATAGAGAAATAGCCAGAAGATATGATAGGCAACTTGAAGAAGGAAAAATACAAATAATAAAGAGATAAAATGATGGTCAACCTCATTACTAATAAAAAATGCAAATCAAACAACAAGATGTAAGAGATAAAGATTTTTACTCTACAGATAAGCAAGTGTTGAAAGGTTAATAATAATCAGAACTGGTATTAAAAAAGAATGAGGTGTATCTAAACAGAAAGTTATTTAGATAATATTTATTATTATACATTTAATTTTATTATATTGTTAAGTTTAAAAGCAACCTAGATTGTTTTTCGGGCGTGTAGTTTGGTGAGCTCCTTATAGATTCTGGATATTAACCCTTTATCTGATATGTCATTTGCATCTATCTTTTCCCATTCCGTTGGTTGCCTATTAATTTTCTGGGTTGTTTCCTTGGCTGTGCAGAAGCTTTTAATCTTGATGAGGTCCCAACAGTTTATTTTTGCTCTTGATTCCCTTGCTTTTGGGGATGTGTCAAGTAAGAAGTTGCTGCGGTGGAGGTCAAG